>NC_068996.1:42555749-42559446 GCF_001194135.2 Octopus bimaculoides | reverse complement strand
TATATATATATATATATATATATATTTGTGTGTGTGTGTGTTAACAAGTATTATTATCTGTTGTACAAAAGGATAGGAGGGTTATGGCTGAAGCGCCTTTTGTTCACAATTCTGTTTAATCATCTCTGAGGCCGGTTGAAGTCACCAGTAATTGAAATAGTCGATCCGAGGCGCGCCACGTGCTTGATCATTGTCACGTTATTTTTTGGATTTTCCATAGACAAAGAAGAAAATGTGAAAATAATAAATGTAATAAAACATTTTATTCTTATTTCATTTTTGTATTTGTTTCGTAAGATTCTTGATGTGAAACTGTGTGTTGAAACAGATGTTGTATCTTGAGAGGGTCACTTTGTCAATAGAATTTTGGCGACAACGCGACAATGGGACAGACCTGGTGTAACGAGGACCCTTCATTAATGAGGTTGTGAATGGCGACGAAAGCATTCTGACAACGATTCTGATCGACTGATTGATTGATTAGTTGATCGAACCAAGCAATCGAGTAGTTAATTAATCAATTAATTAACAATTGATTAATTATATTAAAAAAAAAAGAAGTGAAATAGAACCATTTTTTTTCTTCACTAGCAAGATGATCCTACCAAGATACAATGATTTTATTTTTGCATTTGATGCGTTGTAATAAATATATTATTTCTTCATTCGTTGTTTTATTTCGGGCCAAAAACTTTTTTAAAATCATGTGTAAGGGCAACAAAATTCATTGTGGTCAGAACATCTGCACTCTGTGGATGTACCACGATTAGGACTGGCTTTATACTGTAGATAACAGTATCAAGATTAACACCAACCTTCTGTATATTTTTACAGTCTTTCTTTATTCGCTTTCCATGTTTTTTAATCTGCGTTTCTGCAAGCCTTCTCTGTCTGTCTGTCTGTCTCTCTCACTCTCTCTCTATTTCTCTCCTCTCCCTCTCTCTCTCTCTCTCTCTCCTCTTTCCCTCCTCTCCCTCTCCCCCCTCTCTCTCTCTCGGTCTATTGTTACGCACAGCCATCACCAAGAGACCTATAATTATCTAGTAATCTCTCGCCTTCTCAGCTACTTTCTTTCTCTCTCTTTTTCCTTCTCCCCCTCTCTCCCTTTTTCCTCGTCTCTCTCTCTCTCCCTCTCTCCCTCTCTCCCTCTCTCTCTCCCTCTCTCTCTCCCCCTCTCTCTCATTCTCAATCCACCAACGTACCTTTCTGTTTCACCTTACACCTATTACTCTATATCTGCCTATTTATTTATCAAGACTAAGTCTCAATCACTCGCCCCAGTTATATTCATTAATAAACTCTCCCCTCCACCTCCAACCCCAGCTCTTTCTGTCTCTAACTTAGTCTTTCTTGCTCTCTTCCATCCATTATCATTTCACTAAGGTCTTTTTCTCTACCTCGCTTCAAGAATTTGTAATGGTTTATACATTGTCCCAGCTACTTTCACCTGGCTCAAATTATTTCTCATTTCCATTTTCTGTTTCTCTCTCCCCACATCGCTCTCTCTCTCTCTCTCTCTCTCTCTCTCTCTCTTCCTTTCCTTTCACTCTCGTACAGACATGCACGCGCGCACACACACACACACACACACACATATATGCTCACACATATACACATGTACGCACTCATGCACGCACGCACACAAACGTGTATGTATGCATCTACGTATCTAGGTATGCATGCAGGGTTATCTCTCTATCGCTCAACTTCAATACAATAGACACTCACACACATATAGACGCAAAAAACGGACAAGTACACAAACAAGCATTACACACACACACACACACACTCACACACATTCACACTCACACACTCGCATACGCACACTCTGAGTATTCATCTCGTTTCCACCATTATACCTACACATGTACACACGCCATATACACTTTTCTTCTTTTCCTAACAACATCGATATGCCGTTCATCCGTCAGACGCTCGTCGTACAACACATTTCCTGTGTACATACAACCGACTGCGATGCTATTAAAGTAAGAGAGACGGATGGTCTAGAGAAGATATTAGCTGTAAATAATAACTACTACAAAAAAAAAAGTAAATAACATTAAAGCAGAGAGAATAAAATGGAATAAAATAAAACAAAATAAAATAAAATACAATCTCAAGAAAAACATACAAAAACAAATATACATACACACACACATATATATGTATGTGTGTGTGTGTGTATGTATAACGTTTTAAAAGTTGTAAATAAAGCAGGCAAAAATGAAAATAAAAGACATATTAACAAATGAAAAGCAAAAGTTCTTGTTTTCTTCCAATGCTTGTTCTTCACATCACATATTGGCCCCGCTTATTTTCCCCCACCAACGCTTCTGTTTAATTCTTTACGTTTAACGTTCTTCTACTTTCTCCAGTCTTTATTCTTCATTTTTCGGCATCACACACACACACACACACACACACACACACACACACACACACACACACACACACGCACACACACACACGCACACACACACACGCACACACACACAAATACATACACAAAACTTACATGCCCTCACAAACACACATACACGCACACGCGCATACAAACACATATACACCCAAGAGACTTACGCATTAATAGATACACACATAGACACACTACACACACACACACACACACATAAGACACGCCTGCAGACACACGCCCGCGTACACACAACCACACACGCACACACACACACACACACACACACACACACACGCACAAACACACACATATACACACACATACCCACAAACACAAACCTACCCCACTAGCAAAACCAGCTAATCTCTCACTCTATCTTTCAATTACTTACCCCCACCCGCAATCTTCATTTTTCAATCCTTCTCACTTTCGCTTCGTGTTTGTGTGTTGTGCGTATAAATGTATATATATGTGTGTGTATACATGTGTATGTATGTACGTTTATGTATGTGTATGTCTATATCTATTTTCTCTTATACTCTTTTACTTGTTTCAGTCATTTGACTGCGGCCATGCTGGAGCACCGACTTTTTAGTCGAGCAAATTGACCCCAGTATTTATTCTTTGTAAGCCTCGTACTTATTCTATCGTTCTATTTTTGCCGAACCGCTAAGTTACGGGGACGTTAACACACCAGCATCTGTTGTCAAGCTATGTTGGGAGGACAAACACAGACACACAAACATATACAAACACATACATTTATATACATATATACGACGGGCTTCTTTCAATTTCCATCTACCAAATCCACTCACAAGGCTTTTGTCGGCCCGAGGCTATAGTAGAAGACACCTGCCCAAGGTGCCACGCAGTGGGACTGAAACAGGAACCATGTGGTTGGTAAGCGAGCTACTTAACACACGGCCACTCCTATATATTCTTTTATTCTTTTCTTTTAGACATTTGACTTCAGCCATGCTGGAGTACCTCCTCAAATGGTTTTAGTCGAACAAATCGACCCCAGGACTTGTTCTTTCTAAACCTAGTACTTATTCTATCAGTCACTGTTGCCGAACCGCTAGGTTACGGAGACGTAAACGCACCAGCATCTGTTGTCAAGCGATAGTGGGGGGGAGAAACACACACATACACACACACACACTCACACACATACACACGAGTGAGTGGACAGACGAAAGAAGGGCACTCAATAAATTTACTGGGAGTTATAGGTATAGATCGAAACAATTTTCATCCATATATATATATATA
>NC_068996.1:42554655-42555289 GCF_001194135.2 Octopus bimaculoides | reverse complement strand
TATATATAAGTATAGATATATGTGTGCGTGTGTGTGTGCATGTGTATGTATATATATATATGTGTGTATGTGCATGTGCGTGTATGTGTTTGTTTGTGTGTGTGTATATACAACTATGTATATATGTATATTCGACTTTACTTATATATCTTGTTAGAACACTGAATATTGCGTTACTAGCCTTAAGAGGTCCTCTCATTTAGGTGCTTGGAGCATAAAACCATACACATACATCGTAGCAGATGAGAGCGGTTTCTCATGGGCACCGGTAATTTCTATATCACGTGATTTCTTTCTCCTGGAAATATTTAGTGGGAACCACCGGTCACCTCATGCCAGTCAGATCTCGCTGCTACAATATACAGGGTGTCTCGGAAAGATTTCCTCGTTGATATTTTTTAGTTACTATTTTACTTGTTTCAGTCATTTGACTGCGGCCATGCCGGAGCACCGCCTTTAGTCGAGCAAATCGACCCCGGGACTTATTCTTTGGAAGCCTAATACTTATTCTATCGGTAACTTTTGCCGAACCGCTAAGTGACGGGGACATAAACACACCAGCATCGGTTGTCAAGCAATATTAGGGGGGACAAATACAGACACACAAACACCCCCATATATATATATATATATA
>NC_068996.1:42547828-42553396 GCF_001194135.2 Octopus bimaculoides | reverse complement strand
TGTGTGTGTGTGTGTGTGTGTGTGTGTGTGTGTGTGTGTGTATTTGTGTGTCTGTGTTTGTCCCCCAATATTGCTTGACAACCGATGCTGGTTTGTTTACATCCCCGTGACTTAGCGGTTCGGCAAAAAGAGACCGATAGAATAAGTACTAGGCTTCCAAAGAATAAGTCCTGGGGTCGATTTGTTGAACTAAAACTCTTCAAAGCGGTGCCCCAGCATGGCCACAGTCGAATGACTGAAATGAGTAAAATAGAAAATAAAGTACAAAAAGTATATATATCCTTCAAGAGCTGTACTCGTTCATATAAGCTCCCGTACTGATGTTTGAATCTTATCGAATTGTGTTTTTGCGAAACGCTATGTTAGAAAACATACACAGGGAAGCGGTTTTTAAGCGGTATAACCCTAAACACAAAAATAGGTCACACAGACTACTCAGTTAGCAAAAATGAGTAGTAACTGTATTTCCCTTGTCACATTGTGTCATGCTTCAATCTACCTGAGAACTACATAAAAGATACCCGTGCCTGACGATTGCTTAGCCATTTGCACGCTATTTTATTATTTTTTTTTTTCACAAGCAAGTAGTTCCGTTGATCCGATCAACTGCAACTTTCGTTCCCGTAACGACGGTGCCTTATATGCCTGTACGCCATTATTCAGTTTTGTTTCAAGACTTCTTGCCAATAAAGAAGAAGCCGATTTCTAACCAAGATCCAGAGCTCCTTCATTGGAGTTTCAACATCCATAATGTATGTATGTATTATGTATGTATGTATGCACGTATGTATGTATGTATGTATGTATGTATGTATGTATGTATGTATGCATGTATGTATGTGTGTATGTATGTATGTGTGTATGTATGTATGTATGTATCTGTGTGTGTATGTATGTATGTATGTATCTGTGTATGTATGTATGTATGTATGCATGCGTATGTATGTATGTATGTATGTATGTATGTACGTCGTTATTCAGATTTACTTTAAAATTTCTTGCAAATAGTGAAAGAGCTGGTTTCTAACCTAGGTCTAAGGCTGCTTCATTAGAATTTCAACATCAACCACACGGTATTTATGTATGTATATATATTTTATTTTTTAATTATCATAAATCTTCCACTGAGGAGGGAGCCGGTTCCCAACAAGATATAAGGCTCCATCTTTGGGATGTAATTAACACAGACAACTTCACATTTGGAACTTGAGAAAAGTCTTTCATATTTTTACTGTTCCACTCACAGATAACACTTGTAATGTACGAATCAGCCGGTCAATTTCTCTTTCTGAAAATCCCAGTTTATCCAGCTTCGCCTTTTAGCATTTACTAACAAAACCTAGTGCTTCAATTATTATTGGTATGAATAGGAATTCATAATCTGAATATAGAAGCTGGCCGTTTCGAAGCAGTTGTCCATAGATATCCTCTTTTTCTTAGATTTTGAAAGAGATATTTATATCTGCAGGGCTGCTAACCTCTATGACGGTACATACCTCTTTGTCTCAAACAACAATATCCGGTCTGTTATGTTTGCATTTGACAGAAGTTTTGATGGAAATATTCCACCAGTATTCCTTGTTTATGAATGTATTCCATAAGAGAGGGTTTTTCTAAGTTTATTTCAATACATTCTCTTTTGCAGATGGCATTGTAAATTGTTTTAGCGACAACATCGTGCCGCATAGGGAGATAGTATTGTGATGAAATTTTAGGACTACTGCTAATCACATGTGTGATGTCTTCCACAGAAACATGACGTAGCCTCCACATGCAGTTCTACCTTGGGATTACAAGAGCATCAATGTCTCTCTTGTTCACCAGGTACTTTGTGGCAATCTCCTGTTTCTGGATTGCAAACGCATAGCTGTCAAAGTGTAATGTGATGTAGTGGTCTTGTGTCCAAGAGAGGCTGCGCTTAATGTTCATTCTACTGTCTTCTTCAAGCCTCCGGACAACATACCCATGCATTGTCTTTTTTGTATGCTGAGTGCTTTCCATCCAGGTCTTCTCTGAGGTAAGAGAGCCCCACTGTTTTGGGGCTGTATAGGAGATCATCAGGAAGAGAGTGCTTCTTGGGGAGCTCACTGTCAACTCGTACAATGTTGTTCACTTCACTTTTCAGCACTGCATTTATATACTTATTTCTGCTGTTGTTGTTTAGTAGGTGCTGCCTGAGTGATACCATATGGCATTCGGAGGCCGTCTGCACTGATTTTAGGCCTCTACAACCTTCATTTCTTTTTAGGTAGACCCCTGCAACATCACTATTTCTGTGGAAGTTCCCAGTTTTTGTCAGGATTTTGCGAGCCCTCTACCACCTTCATTTCTTTTTAGGTAGAACCTGTCAACATTATTATTTCTGTGGATGTTCCCAGTTGTAGTCAGGATTTTGCAGGTTTTAATATCTATGGAGTGGATTTCCTCTTCAGACCAATCAAGTATCCCAAATGTTGGGGTCAGCACTGATACTGCAAATGCATTGTGGGATATTGTTTTGTTGTAAGAGGAGAGTTTCGACTGCCATATTTTCCTAAGTCTGGTGAAATATTCTCGGGTCACTCTATCTTTATTCACAGTGCCTTCATATGATGCATTTTCGTCTATACCTAGTTACTTGTAACATTCTTTGTGTGGAATGGGAAGATAGAGAGACCGTTGATGTACAGGTGTTGGGTTTGGTGGGGCTGAATTTCCTCGTTCTATAATGAAATATGAACATTTCTTTTGGCCAAATTCCATGCCTATGTCAGCTGAAAATGTTATTAATTCCAGTTAGTTTTTGGCATTACTTTTAATACAAATCTTCAGGTTGTCTACAAAGCGATTACGAGTAACATAGATATTTCTAGCAGTTGAAGATCCTAGCATGTAACCATTTGTTTTCTGAAGTAGGAACGATAATGGATTCAGTATCAAAATGAAAAGAAGTACAGAAAGACTACCTCCCTGGAGTATTCCCTTTGTAATGCTTATACTATCAGAAATAATTATTCTGTTCTCAGTTGTAAGGGTAAGAATAGTTGTCCATGTCTTTGTGAGTCTCTCTATAGCAGCAATTAAGGTAGTAGATACTTTTGCCGGATGTAGACACTTCAACAGCCATGAATGAGGGATAGAGTTGAATGCCTTCTTATAGTCAAGCCATACTGTCACAAATTTTCTGCGTTGTTTTCTTGCTTCAGACAGTACAGCTTTATTTATTAAAAGTCGTTCGGCACATCCCCCACACTTCCTTCTTTCCACTAGCCTGTTCATCAGTCACAATGTTGTTCGACTGTATTTATATTCCAGTAATTATCATCACAGGATTCCATGTGTTCTCCAACGACATCGTTGATAACTTTAAGCATTAAATCGGTTGGATTTTTCCTCACTCTTGTTGGAAATAGATCTGTTGCTCAACGAAAGCTTCAAGAAAGTAGCAAACTTGTAGCAAATTGTAATTTAAAAATATTTTTGAGTTGGATGCATTCCGCAAGTCTTCGCTACTGAGTAAGCTAAATTTCGACTCGAATTTAGCGATGGTGGGAGCAGTGGTTTTTTTACATTATTTTTTACGCCACATCTGGCAGATTTTGGCCCATTCTCGGTGTTTTGGGAGGATCAAGGACCAGTTGATTTGTTTTCTTTTACAAAAGATGTTTGTTGTCGGAGCTGTTTCGCCACGAAGACATTTAAGTTGGGATGACCTTCGTCCCAGTATTATTTTAACCCCTTCATGTTTCCGATGGATGGTTCATCTCGGGCATTTTCATTGCACCGAAGTAAATCTTGGTTTAGTTGCTAGATCCAAAGATAAATGAGAGGAGTACTTACGTCTTCTTAAATAACTTACTGAGGAAGTAGTTCTGTTTTCATCGGTGGTGACGTTGTTAGTTTCTTCTGTGGTGGTGTTAGTTTCAGCCATAATTGTGTTAGGGACATTCCATGTTGTGTGGATGTATATTTTAAGATCTGTTCAGGATAGCGCTATGTTGATGAGTAAATGGTGTTTCTCTTATTAATTATTCAAGAAATAAACCAGTTGCCGATTTAGGTTGGAAAAGTCAGTATATTTCTAGATGAAGGCGTTCAAAACAGACATTTTAAACGTTCAAAACGGACTTACGTATGCAAGTATATATGTCTCGTATGTATGTATGTATGTATGTACGTACGTATGTATGCATGTGTATGTGTGAAGCTATGTATGTATGTTTGCATGTCTATCTGTAATTGTGTGTGTGTGTGTGAGTGTTCTTTTGCAGAAGGAGCTGATTTTTAACAAAGAGAAAAAGCCCCTTCGTTGGAATGTAGATAAAGAAACGAATTCATATTTTGAACTTGAGAAAATTCTTACCTATTTTTACTGTTCCTCTTACAAATTATATTTGAAATGGTCATATGAGATGGTTGATTTCTTTTTCTGAAAACCCTAACTTATCTAGAATGTCACTTTGGCATTTAGAAAACTAAGCGCACCAATTATTGTTGATTTAATTATGAATTTATAATATCTTTAGTGACTAAAGATTTCGAAGCAGCTGTCTGTAGTTATCCTCTTTCTCGTTCATTTTCAAAGAGATATTTACATCAGCAGGGCAGTTGATTTCCATGACGATACATGCTTTTCTGCTTTTGTCCGAAAAAACAATATCCGGCTTGATAAAATCTTTAATGGAATGTCTCAACTATATTTTTTGTGCTGATGTATGCTTAGGTACTCAATCACAGCAGAATTCTCTATATTTATTCCAGGACAGCCTTTTTACAAGAGGCACTGTATATTGCTTTGGTGACAATGTCGTTTCGCGTAGAAATGACGTTTTTGATTATTTTGAGCAGTCACTAATCACGTGTGATTTCTTCCACAGAAATGTGGATTAATCGACATTTTCGGTTGCACGTTTGGCACCAATGACTCTTCACTCTCTTTTGCTTACTATTGTTTTTTTTAGCAATCTCCTGTTCTTGGATTACAAACGAATGTCCTTCGAATTGTGGTGTAGTGGTCACAAGTCCAAGAGGTGCACTACACCTTAACAATATTACTCTCTTCTTCAAGTCTTCATGATACATACCCACGCACAGTTTTTCCTTTTTGTTATTTTGAGCGTTTCACACTCGGTTCTTTTTTTTAGATATAGGCGTAGGAGTGGCTGTGTGGTAAGTAGCTTGATAACCTTGCCCATTGCGCATGTGCGTCAGTCTTGCTGCTTGCCGTCGACCAAAGTGGACATGAGTTTTGGCTCTGTCCAAAAATATCAATTTGAAGAATTCGCCGGGGTAAGTCGGTTTTGTTGCTCAGCTGGGCAATAATTTATTGCTTATCTTCATTTTTTCAGTAGATTGTTGTCCAGCTGTGTGGCATCTTCGCTTGCATCCGGCGAATTTTTTGTGTGTTCGTTATACGAACAAAATTGTGTATTGTCTATCTGTGGCGGGCGTGTTCGCTTCACCATAGCAGTGAAGTTTTTCTGTGTTTGCCGTCCAGCCGAAAATGTTGGAGTACATTTTTGGGGAACCTCACCAAAGAAACAGAATTCTGTGCCTGTGACTTTCTTTTATTTCTGAACTATCCTTTTT
>NC_068996.1:42543412-42545912 GCF_001194135.2 Octopus bimaculoides | reverse complement strand
AAGTCCTGGGGTCGATTTGCCCGACTAAGGGCGGTGCTCCAGTATGGTCACAGTCAAATGACTGAAAGAAGTAAAAGAGTAAAAGAGTAAAAGAGTATATATTAGTCCAGCTGTTTGGGGTTGCATGAAAGCTAGTCAGAAAAGTGCACTGTCAAAACGTAGGTTACTGTTCTCTTCGTTTTCGATCTAAGTTTATTACAGAGGTTGTCGTCATTGCTCTTAAGCCTTTCTCTCCAATACTTTTTTGGCAGAGTCTGTCGATATTACTGTTTCTCTGGAAGATACCAGGTGATGTCATGATCTTGCGGGTTATAATGTCTATGCTGTGGATCTTCTCTTCAGACCAGTCAAGTATGCTAAATGCTAGTATCAACGCTGTAACTGCAAATGCATAATTGAGTGTTGTCTTGTAAGAGGAGAATTCCAACTGTTATATTTTTCTAAATCTGGTATATTATATTTTCGGGTTGCTCCAACTTTATTCACAGCACCTGCGTATGATATTTTCATCAATGCCTAGATTTCTATAGAATATTTTTGTGGGGTACAAGGGTGGTAGTTAGAGGTAGTTAGACCGTTGATCCACACAAGTTCTGGTTCTGGGACACTGATTCTCTTCGTTCAACAATCAATTACAAGTATTTCTTTGGCCAATTCCATTTCTAGGCTACATGAAAATGTTAATTCCAGCTTTTTTTTTTTTTTTTTTTGGTATCACCATCATTTTAAACATAAATCTTCAAATCATTCACAAAGAAATTATCAGTTACGTTGTTATCACTCGCAATTGCAGACTCTAGCAAGCAGCCATTTCACTTTTGTAGCGGAAATGATAATAGATTTAGTAGCAAAATGAACAGAATTACAGAAAGACTACTTCTTTGGATTATTCCTTTTGAATATATATAATGTTGGAAACAGTTTTTCTGTGCTCAGTTATAAGTATGAGTAGTTTTGCCAAAGTCTTCATGAGCCTTTCAATGGCAGCACCTACAAAAGCAGATACATTTGTGCAGAGGCTTCAGCTATGGGGAATTGAGTCGAATGCTTTCTCATAATGAAATTATAGTGTCGCAAGATTTCTAAAAATGTTTTCCTACTTTAGAAAGTATTACTTTCTATATTAAAATTTGTCTGGCACATCTCTACACTCCCTTCTTTCCATTGCCTGATCATCATTCACTATGTTGTTAGACTGACAATGATCCTGGAAGAATTCTCTGGCAGTTTGTGTACTATTTTTACATAATGTTTAAGCAACCAATGAACCTGTATATTTTGCCAACTCGGTAATTTCATTCTCGGTTACAAAATTTGTCCGTATTATAACAGCCAATTTGGAATGTCAATCTGGCTTCCATTAATTCTTCCGGATAAATGCGCGTATATGTATGTATTTATGATTGTCTACGTATGTATACGTATACGTATGTGCATGTAAATGCATACAAGAGAGTATACAAACCTGATTACTCTATTCTTTTACCCCCACTCCTCTACACCCATAACATATCATATCCTATCCTTAACAGATACATGTGTCTCCACAAGCATCTGTCCATACACACACACACACTTGTGTGAGAGTATGTGTATATATACACGTATATGTACACTTGTGCATGCGTGTGTGTGAGTGCGTATATCTATGTGTGTATGTATATGAATATGTATATGTATATGTGCGTATATACATCTACCAAGGAGATAGGAAAGAAATTTAGGACAGATTCATATTTATTTTATACTTCCATTTAGTCTCTCCCAGCACACCCGTTTAACTTACTGTGTATATACAGGGTGTCCACAAAGTTTGGGTACATGTAGTAAATACAATCATAACATAAACAATTAAATATCAGAAGTAATAATTTCTTAAAGTATGTGTTAATCCCCATGTGGGTACATGGAGTAAATAAGATCATAACATAAACAATTAAATGTAAGAAATAATAATTTCTTAAAGTATGTGTTAATCCCCATGTACCCAGACTTTGTGGGCACCCTGTAGTTTAAATTTACAAGAGAAGAGAAGACGAAGGCAGGTGAGAGGACAACAAGCAAACGTATTACTTTGATGCACGAAAAAAATCTTTGACGTTTCGCGCCTACGCTCTTCGACAGAAAGGAATAAGAGGGATAAATTAGAGGGAAAACCAAAAAAACAACAACAACAACAAAAACCGAGAGAGAAAAAATGTTTAGGGATTAACGGTTTAAGTATATGTAGAAGCATGTATGCATGCGTATGTGTGTGCATGTATATGTATAAGTATGTATGTATGCATGCATGTATGTATGTATGTATGTATGTATATATGTATGTATGTATGTATGTATGCATTATGCATGTATGTATATAGATGTGCGCACGTGCGTGTGTGTAATCTATATATATGTATATGTAAATCTACATGCTTTTGTTTCTCATGTATATACTCTCTCTCTCTCTCATATATATATATATATATATATATATATATATATATATATATATATA
>NC_068996.1:42542205-42543258 GCF_001194135.2 Octopus bimaculoides | reverse complement strand
GTGTGTGTGTGTGTGTGTGTGTGTGTGTGTGTGTGTGTGTGTGTGTGAAGATATGCACTAGCTTTCTTTCTTTCTCTCTATTTCTTTATTCCTTTATTTATTCACGTATTTACATATTGAACGACATAACGGGCAGACTATCTGAAAATTATGAATACACATTGTTATGATTTTGTTAAGATTTCAAAATTCGTGATATTGTTATGATTTCAAAATTCGATCTAGAGTAATCCAGAGGAAAATATATTATTCACCAACAACATAAATCCACACCTCTTAGACCTGTAACTTGTTAGATAAGTGCTAACGCACGAAACTCACGGACCGTCAGTCACTCTGTTTCTTTCCCTAAATATTGGTTTCAAATTTTGGTACACGGTTAGTAAGTCCGGGGGAGTGGGTAAGTCGATTACGTCGACCCCAGTGTTCGGCTGGTACTTATTTTATCGACACCGAACGGATGAAAAGCATAGTCGATCGCAGCAAAATTCGAACTCAGAAGTAAAGACGGACGAAATGCCGCTAAGCATTTTGCCCGGCGAGCTAACGATTCTGCCAAATCACCGCTTTTTTAACCCTAAATATTAGTAAAAATATACATATACTAATATTTTGAAATTTATTATTCCTGTCAGCATCACCAAACCTACTAAGAATTTCATATATGTACGTACGTGTGTATGTATATATGTATGCATGTGTGTATATGTGTATGTATGCATGAATGTATGTATGCATGTATGTATGTACGTATGCATGTCTGTCTGTATGTATGCATGTATGCATGTATGCATACATGCATGCATATATGTATGTATGCATGCCTGTATCTATGTATGTATGCATGTATGTACGAATTTATGCATGCATGTCTGTCTGTCTGTCTATTTGCCTGTATGTATATATGTATGTATGTATTCATGCATGTATGTATGCATGTATGTGTGCATGTATGTATGTATGTATGTATGTATGCATGTATGCAAATATATACATATATATATATGTGCATATAATAATGTATCTATATGAATCGTTATATATATATATATA
>NC_068996.1:42538413-42541234 GCF_001194135.2 Octopus bimaculoides | reverse complement strand
TATATATATATATATATATACGACGGTGTCTTTCAATTTCTTTCTACCAAATCCACTCACAAAGTTTTGTCCGACCCGAGGGTATAGTAGAAGACACTCTCCCAAGGTGTCACGCAGTGGTACTGAACCTGGAATCATGTAGTTGAGAAACAAGCTTCTTACCACACAGCCACTCCTGCGACTGTGTTTGTACTTTGATGAATATGAATGTATGTATTTTTGTATACGTTTGTGTTTTTGTATGAATATAATGTTTATATTTATACGTCTCACACACACACACACACACACACACACACACACATATATATATATATATATATATGCTTATTGCTTACATGAACACACACACAAGCATATACACACACATAAACAAATGTGCGCTGAAAAGTTCACAGGCTGGCTATGAAGGAGTGATGCTAGGGCTGTGAAATTTTGCAGCAGTAATTTCAACCCTTCTTATTTATTATTGTATTATTTCTTATTCCTTTACTACCCACAAGGGGCTAAACACAGAGGGGACAAACAAGGACAGACACGGATTAAGTCGATTATATCAACCTCAGGGCGTAACTGGTACTTATTTAATCGACCCTGAAAAGATGAAAGATAAAGTCGACCTCGGCGGAATTTGAACTCAGAACGTTGCGGCAGATGAAATATCGCTAAGCATTTCGCCCGGCGTGCTAACGTTTCTGGCAGCTCCCCGCCTTCAATAATTGTGTTGTTTCTGACCAGGTAAACTGACATCTGACTCATTAAAGAGCACTTCAAGAATACGTAGTAGTAACCTCTCTCGATAATGGAGAAAATTTGGCATCGTGGTATTATCAAGTACCCGCTGAAAATTAGTTTAGACTTTAAGGACATTCATGCTAACATGGTTGCTACATGACGCACCAGCATTATCAACATTGCAAAAGTGGACGATGACCCAAGTTTTGAACGTCCTGCAACTACCACCACAATAAAAGCATTAATGGTATAAACCACATTCTGATGGATGAGGGGCAATTGACTATAAATCAAATAGCCATGCTAATAGCATATATCTTGAAAGTGTTGAGAATATTTTGCACAAGAAACTTGGCATGACGAAGATTCCGCTCCGCGGGTGCCATATCTTCTGGCACCTTATCGAAAGTGCACCAGACTGATCATATCATCAGAAAATCTGACATTATTTCAGGCACATCCAGGTAGTTTCTTTGAATCTTTTCTAACCCAAGATTAGTGTTGGCTTCATCACATATACAGAGACAATCCATTCAATGGAAACAATCCTCTATATCTGCTCCAAAGAAGGACGAGATTGTTTCATCTGCAGACAAAGTGCCACACCATCAATGAATTGTACTATGACTTTGTTTTGTGGAAGTTACTAAAAGGCTATCAAGACTTAACTCCCAGAAAGACTAAATGAAAGGGGTCTTGTTTCATCAGGACAATGCTCCAGTACGCACGTCTTTGATTTCAATAGTTGTGGTGCGTGTCTCGCTTTGAACTGGTTGATCAGTCTCCTTACTTTCCTGGTTAGGCCCCCATCTGACTATTATCTGTTTCCCAACATGAAAAACTACTTGACTGAGAACCAATATCGCAGTGATGATGACTTCACATCTGTTGCTTTTTTTTCTTTTTACCAACAGGTTCAGAATAATTATGTGTATAATTTGGTAGCTTGTCACACACTATCGCTAATTCTATTAAATATATACATAGTAGTCAGTGGAGTGACACTCCCTCGTCGCTGTGATCCAGGATTTGACAGCTTGTGAGAGACAGAAAGTGGAGGGGGAAAGGGAGAGAGAAGGGGCTGCGCCAAGCATCGGTATGCGCTCATTTAACTGGGGCAATGTTAAATGGAGTGTACTGCTCAAGAACACAATGTCTTTACATTTATAATGTAGACACAAAGGTTTTCTATTTCAGCTTCTTTTGTTAAAGATTTTAAAGTGTTTATTTATTTATTAGTCCTGTAGGTTTTGGAAGAATATCACTCCTAAATACATTAACATACGCTTTGCAGTAGGCAGCAAATGATCACGAGAATATATTACAGTTGTTAAAAAAACATCATTGATTCATAACTGTCAATAATTTATTTCATGCTGGCTCTCTCTATGTGTTGGATATTTTGGCTTGTCTCTTTTGCCTTCGAATTGTGATGTAGCAGTCAAAAGTCTAAGAGATGCACTTCTTATCAATATTACTATCTCCTTTCCGAGGTAAAGATTCTAATTCAAATAAACAAATCTTGATAATACTAAAACTGTAGGGGATGTTTGTGTGTAACTTAAATATCTCAGAAAGAGGAGAAAGTGAAAGATGTATGTACGTGTATATGAAATGGACGTATGTGTGTGTGTGTGTGTGATAGAGAGAGAGAGGGAGAGGGAGAGAAGAAGAGAAAAAAGAAAGAAAGAGTGAGTGAAGGTTGCGTTGTCCTTTATACGTACATACATCAATACATATGCGTACATCTTTCTTGTATGTATGTGTGCATCTGCGTGTGAGAGAGAAAAAGAGAGAGAGAATGTGTATTAGTGAGTGATCGTGTGAGTTCTCATGTATGTGAAAGTGACACATTCTCTCTCCCCCCCTCTCTCTCTCTCAGACACACACACACATACACACACACACACACATACATGCACCAACACGTCAATTTCATATATATATTCATACATCTTTCACTTTCTCCTCTCACTTTAAAACAAAAGTAACAAGTGATTTTCAGGAAAAAAAATTGTGAAAAAAAAAAGCTTCTATTCATGTAAATTGATTACTATTGTTTGGATAGTTCCAGTTAAATAAGTCC
>NC_068996.1:42534566-42537544 GCF_001194135.2 Octopus bimaculoides | reverse complement strand
TACTCTTTTACTTGTTTCAGCATTTGAGAGCGGCCATGCTGGGGAATCGCCTTTAGTCGAAGAAATAGACCCCAGAACTTATTCTCTGTGAGCCTAGTACTTATTCTATCGGTCCCTTTTGCCGAACTGCTAAGTTAAGAGGACGTAAACACACACACACACACACACACACACACACACACACACATATATATACATATATACAACGGGCATCTTTCAGTTTCCGTCTACCAAATCCACTCACAAGGCTTTGGTCGGCCAGAAGGTATAGCAGAAGACACTTGCCACGCAGTGGGACTGAACCTAGAACCATGTGGTTGGTAAGCAAACTACTTATCACACAGCCACTCCTGCGCCTATATATGTATGTATGTATTCTTTCTTTTATTCTTTTATTCTTTTACTTGTTTCAGTCATATGACTGTGGCCATGCTGGAGCGCCACCTTCAGTCGAACAAATCAACCCCAGGACTTATTATTTGTAAGCCTAACAGCTAAGTTACGGGGATGTAAACACACCAACATCGGTGGTCAAGCGATGGTGGTGGGGACAAACGCATGCACACAAGCACATGCCAAATCCACTGACAAGGCTTTGGTCGGCCTGAGGCTATTGCAGAAGACACTTGCCCAAGGTGCCACGCAGTAGGACTGAACCCGGAACCATGTGGCTGGAAAGCAATCTACCTAACACACAGCCACTCCTGCGCCTATATACATATAATTACTATGAAGCATCGTGTAGAGTATATTGCATAAAGGATTGTGGGTAAGGCCAAAACAATGCGAATTAAATGCAAAGCAAATCACAAGAAAACAAATATGTGAATTAACGTAGACTTACCTTGTATTCAATATTTCGGGGTTATGGCCTCATTTTCAAGAAATTGACGAATGTTGCCGATGTGCGTGTGTGTGAGCGTGTGTGGATTGGACATGCACAGAGAGGTGTTGCTAGAGCAACCAGCTAGCTTTCTGTAACTCTTTTCTGTTGTTGATCTTAGGTCTCTTTTGGTGTATGAGGAAGGCCTCAAAAATTCTAAGGTTGCCTCTGTTCCGCTGTGTTGCCTTGAAGTGCACTGTGAATTCCTGGATCTGGCATTTCCGTAGATGTTTCTTCACGGAAATGTTTGCTTACATGTGTTCCTTAATGCGTACATGCAGTTTTCTTGTCGTGCTTAATATGTAGGATGCGCCACATTTGCCACAGATGAACTCATAAAAAGCATAGGTCCTCTGGTACAATTCAGGGTCAGGTGTTGTTCTTGGACCGAGATTTTCACAGGGAAGGGTCGGTGTGCACTATGTGTATGTCGAGTCACAGTGCACATCAAGGCAACGCAGCGGAACAGGGGCAACATTAGAATCTCTGAGGCCATCCTCATACACCAAATGAAACCTAAGTTCAACAATAGAAAAGATTTATAGAGGAAGCTAGCTGGTTGCTATAGGAACACCTCTCCGTTCATGTCCACTCCACACACAATCACACCCACGCACATCGGCAACAATCGTCAATTTCTTGAAAATGGGGTCATAACCCCAAAATATTGAATACAAGGTACGTCTACGTTAATTCACATATTTGTTCTCTTGTGATTTACCTTGCATTTACTTCGCATTGTTTTGACCTTACCCACAATCCTTTGTACAATATATATATATATATATATATATATATATATATATATATATAATCATTTTCTGCATTTAGTAAATTCAAACACTTGCTTATTCATACAAATACATACGTGCAGGCAGACATGTACATACACATGCGTTCATACATTCATACATAGAACCGCTCTCACATACATACACACGCATACATATCTACATGTATGTATTGGTATTACGAAAAATGCGAAACTTTCACTTGAGGTTTAGAAAGAAAGGAAGGGTAACACTGGAGTGTGAAAACAAAAATGAAGACAAAACACGTTTATAAAGTATGAAAGAAAAGGCTAAGAGACTTTATATAAGATAGAACGAAAATATAATTGGTGTAAGCATTAATGGCATGATACCTCTTCCATTCCCCCGAGTAAATATTTTCTGTGGTGCATATTTAATGAAATTAACAGATTTCAGGAAAGAGAGAGAGAGGAGGGGGGAGAGAGAAGAACAGAAAAATGAGAAGGAAACAAAAGTCGCAAAAGTAAACACCGAAATATAGAGACGCGCAAAATGTTATTAATTCAGAACTGTCTTCCAGTATCTAAATGTGATTATACTGGAATGTACAAGTTACAAATAAACGTGTAGGGGAAATTTAAGGAATGTTAACAATAAATAAATAAATAAATAAATAGATAAATGAATAAATAAATAAATGAAAGATAAACGTTTTACATTTTTTTTTCTCGTTGCATGCAACTGGACGAGAAATAACAAGCAGCGATATGACCTCCATGTGGTAGCTCGACATGTTAGAATGATAAACCGAATTTATCCCAGATGACTTACTATTAAAAGAAAGATGTTTTAGATACTGTAAAACTCGATATATAACTACTTAAATGGAATGGTCGCGGCTGGAATGTTTTTGGTAAGAGAAGGACATTTTATAATAGCCATAGAATAACTAAGTGATAGACAGAGTCTTGGAATATCACCATTGGAATATCACTGATACGATTAAGATGAATCGGACAAAAAGTAAATACATAAACAATGCCTTACACAAACTACCGGAGCTCTTACATATAAGTGTATGTGTGTATATACATATATGTCTGTGTGTGAGTATGTGCGTGTGTGTGTGTGTGTGTGTGTGTGTGTGTGAAACGATGGGGTTGGGGACAAACACAGACACAGGAACACACACATATATTTATATAATTTAAATTTACAGAAAAACAAAAAAACGAAGACAGGTGTATAAACAACAAGCAGGTATATATATATATATACCTGTACGTATATGTGCATATATTCATTTATTTTATATATATATATATATATATATATATATATAT
>NC_068996.1:42532456-42534539 GCF_001194135.2 Octopus bimaculoides | reverse complement strand
TGTGTGTGTGTGTGTGTGTGTGTGTGTGTGTGTGTGTGTGTGTGTGTGTGTGTGTGTGTGTGTGTATGTGTGTGTTCCTGTGTCTATGTCTGTTCCACCCCATCGCTTTACAACTGATGTCGGTGTGTTTACGTCCCCATAATGTAGTGGTTCGGCAAAAGTGTCCGATAGATTATGTACTAGGCTTGCAAACAGTAAGTCCTGGAGTCGATTTCTTCGACTAAAAAAAAAAACCTTTTAAGGTGGTGCTCCAGCATGGCCGCAGTTAAATGTCTGCATGAATTGAAAGAATAGAAAGAATATATGTGCATATGTATATGTACATATCTCTTTCTGCTTGTTGTGTTTTCCACCCCGACATCGATCGACAACCGGTGATGATTAGTTTACATTCTAGTAACTGATCGGCTCAGTAAAATATGTACCAGGCTTTAAAATAAATAAGAAAGAGTAATCTTTTCAAGGCGCTACCCCAGCCTGGCCGCAATTATCTAAACATCACGGCTTTCTACATAGTTTTCATGTACTAAATTCACTTACAAATAATTGATCGACCAAAGGTGCGATGCAGTGAGACTAAGCCCGAAACCAATTGATGATAAAATGTGCTTCTTAACCACACTGCTAAAGAAATTACCTTTATGTTACCAATGATATATATAGTGGTATATATATAACATAAATATGTCAAGTTCCATCAGCATAAATTCTTGAAATATTTAAATTATCTCTGCCAATGAATGGTGTGTCAGTTACTGAAATGCAACTGTGAATTGTTCCATATAAAAAGATGAGATAAATCTGAAGGATCAAAAATCTTCCAATGGTGATATTCCAAGTGTCAGTGTATTGTCTAGAGGTAAGATGACCGTTTTAGGGCGCAAATTTTAACTCTCATAGGTGTCATCAGTCAAATAATGGTCCTAACTAGTCTCCAGAAGCCAAAGGACATAGACATATACCAAAAGCATAAAGCACATTTATTGTCTAGGGGTAACTTGCAAGGGATTGGTTAGATTGGAACACATACCGCTGATGAAAATGCAATAAGGTCCGAAACTTCATTAAGACTCTTAATCATGTTTGTCAATCTATGGAGAAATAGTTATATATCTACTATATATTATATCACACCATGGTACTCTGTGGACTGACTACCCGATTGGGAGGCCCCTGCCATTAAATAAAATGTTAAACCCTTACGGTATGCAAATTAGTAGACTCACTTCTCTGTAGCTACAGGATTTGATGAGTATATAAACAAAATGTCTGCTTGCTTCTCATGGACTGGTCAAATGTTGTAGACACTCTGATGAGAACTCAATGAGGTTAGAAATTCGATCAAGGCTATCCATAATTCTTTTACCGGTCTACGGAAAAAGAGCAAAATTTGCCTTGTTTATAAATCTACTGGTTGTGTGGTAAGACGTTTGCTTCTCAGCCACATAGTTCCGGGTTCAGTCCCATCTTCGGCAAGTGTCTTTTGTTACAGATTCGAGCCGACCAAAGCTTTGAGTGGATTTGGTAGACGGAAACTGAAAGAAGCCCGTCGTATATGTGTGTGTGTGTACGTGTGTGTGTGTACGTGTGTGTGTGCGTATGTGCGTGAGCGTGTGTGTGTGTGTGTGTGCGTGTGTGTGAGTGAGTGTGTGTGTACGTATGTGTGTATAGTTAGAAAGAAGACGATCTTGCTGCTTTCACCAACCACTTTCTTTCACAAATCAATAATTCGTCCGCTCAAGGCTTACAATTAAAGAATCTCTCTCAGCGTACTTTACTCTACAGCTGAACTGCATACCCATTCCAGCGCCTATATATCTGCAAATATGAAAATAAATATCGGTACGAAATCTTGTGATCTGAAAGTTTTATGTGTTACACTCACAATCATCAAATAAGAAAAAAGAAATCTATTACAACACGTATCGTAATCATTGCAGCAAGTCGTTGTGCGTTCTTCGAGAAAGAAACAAAATGCAGCAAAACAAACGAACAAAGTTTTAATTAACTCTCTCTCACTCACTCACTCTCTCTCTCTCTCTCTCTCTCTCTCTCTCTCTCTCTCTCTCTCTCTCTCTCTCTC
>NC_068996.1:42532060-42532321 GCF_001194135.2 Octopus bimaculoides | reverse complement strand
ACACACACACACACACACACACACACAGAACAACCACCCAAACGCGCTCTCCCAGCCAAACGCCCCCCAACACATGCACTGCAGCATGAACTGACATATATTTCTATTTCTCTCGCTCCTTTTCTCTATATGTTATATATTTATGTAACTATCTATCTATCTATATATCTATCTATATCTCGAATCTCTATATACCCAATCTCTCTCACCGTCTCTCTTTCTCAAACACGCACACACATACACACATACACTAGACATATA
>NC_068996.1:42531220-42532050 GCF_001194135.2 Octopus bimaculoides | reverse complement strand
TATATATATATATATATATATATATATATATATATATATACATTCATATATATGCACATATATATATACATTCATATATATGCACATATATATATACATACACTAGACATATATGCATATATATGTGTGTGTATGTGTGTGCGTGTGTGAGAAAGAGAGACGGTGAGAAAGAATGGATAAATAGAGAGATAAATATATAGACAGATTCGATAGATAAGTAGATAGATAGATAGACAGATTGATACATACATATATACATACATACATACATACATACATAGACTGACTCATGTGAATAGACATAGGAAGATGCCTAGCTATCAGTCACTGTCATGTATGATTATCGTTTTAAGTAGACATACACCTATGAGATTTCATTGAACTGAAGAGAGACGTAACAATAATGGCTCTATTGAAATACAATATCGAGAAGGGGAAGTAATCACTCGTCGCCCGCCTTTCCTTTCTCTTCTCCATAGTCTGGGTTTTCACCTTGGACAAGTGATATAGCAACCAATTAGCTTTTAAGTTATAATGACTGTGGAGTCGGTATAACCTTTAATAGGTCAACAACACGCGTTACAATTGATGACATAAAGTCTTACCAAATTAGACAATCATCGGTACCAATCAACTCTCTCTCTCTCTCTCTTTCTCTGTCTCCCTCTCTCACTATCTCCCGCTCTCTCTCTCTCTCTCTCGCTCTACATGGTGTGTTGTTGGTCCTGTAGCTAGAAATAGCAGTCAAATCTTACTCGAACTCATCCAACCGTCTTTAGTACGTAAAGAACGCTACATTTGATAACGTATTGCTAGTTATCCACCCCCCC
>NC_068996.1:42530073-42531165 GCF_001194135.2 Octopus bimaculoides | reverse complement strand
CATCAATACCCTAGAACGGTAGTTGTGTGCAAAAAAAAAAAAAAGAAAGAAACAATGAAAAAAAAGTTGCATCCACAACAGCAGTAGCAATATCAACAGTAAGAATGGGATGCAGATCGTTAACTTGAATGTTGGTTTGGTTCATTTCAATTACAGCAATTAACTTTGAAGAAAAAAGAAAAATAACACTCTCACATAATTATATGTGCCAATAATTAATTACAAGTTGCGTTTACCGTTGCATTCAAAGCTGATCAGAACTCACTCAAGAAAGTGGTAAAGATTTCCACGACGACTGAGAGAAGAGAGAGTGTGAATAAGAATATTAACAACAGCAGGGCACCACTTTCGGTTGTGTTAATCACTGAATGATTACTAGAACGTCTCTAAAACATTAGAGCTACAATTATTACCGCCACAAGAATTTCTAGAGTCACTGCCTGCCGCTACGGATTTACTAAACACTAAGGATATAACCTAATTGGAAAAGCTCAGTGAGCATCATCAGCAAATTGGACGTCTTCTATAAGCGATGCATTCGTGTTATACTTGGAATATAGTGGAAAGATTACATCAGTAATGAGGAGGTCAGGCTGTGGTCAGGGTAAGACCATTTATCCGGTGACGGTCAAGAAGTGAAGATTACGATTCATCGGACATATGAAACGGCTACCGGAATACAGGATGCCACATACTGCATTGAAATGGACACCGGCTGGGGGTGAAAATATTAGGGAGAGGGCTTAAAAGAAGTGCAATTAACCTGAACTGATGCAAAAACAAAAAACAAAAAAGAGTAAACGGCCGCTGCAGAGCTCACTCAGTGGAGCCAACTCCTTGCCCAATGTTCCATTAAGAACAAGAGGAAGTAAGACTAAGAATGGTATTACCATTGTCAATATCAGTAGCAACAGAATCATTACCGACACTAACACCAGTACCAACACCACCACCACCAACACCGTCGCCGCCGAATTCACCATCACCATCAGCAGCAGCACCGCCGCCGAAGACACCATCACCACCATCACCACTACCATCACCGCAAACGCCACCACGGTCACCACCATCACAACCATCACCACCATCATC
>NC_068996.1:42528788-42529949 GCF_001194135.2 Octopus bimaculoides | reverse complement strand
ATCACCACCACCACAACCACAATCACCACCACCACCACCATTACCACCACAATTACCACCATCACCATCACCACCACCACCACCACAACCACCGTCGCAATCACTACCGCCACACCACTATCATCATCACCACCACCACCGTCATCACCATACCATCACCACAAACACTACCATAATCGTGAACAATCGGCAAAAATAGGCAGCAAAAAAAATAATAAAAGTTCTAATCATAGAAAACGATGGATGGATAAGTAATTTAATGCTTTAAATTTCAAAAATGATTAAATTTTCATGTCAGAAGATGAGAAAAAAAAAAATGAAAACGCTGTACACTCGCACATGCACATACACTCCCAAACACACACACGCATACATACAGACATACACTCCCAAACACATACGCACACATATATATATTCATACATATAGGTACATGTAGCTGTAAGTAGGTACAGATAAACGATGACAATTATTATCTTCCTTTCGTTTTCAATCGATGTTGCCTGCCATATAAGTGTATGATTTTCGAAAGATCGCCACGAAATATAAATTCTCAAAAATGAATTTAATAAAGTAATTACGCAGCAAATTTGAATATACACGTCTAATTCGGTGTCTGTTCCTCATAAACACCTGCCCTTACACAGTAGATTTTTTGACGTCTCAATTATTCCATCCGTTTAACTGCCATATATACACTGTCATTTCAACTTTTCAGACAACGGTCGTCATACAGTCCGATCTGACATAGTCTGCAAGCATGGCTAATAGACCACATATATGGCACTCCGTCGGTCACGACGACGTGGGTTCCAGTTGATCCGATCAACGGAACAGCTTGTTCGTGAAGTCAACGTACAAGTGGTTGAGCACTCCACAGACATGCGTATCATTAACGTAGTTCGCAGGGAGATTCAGCATGACACAGAATGTGACAAGGCTGGCCTTTTGAAATACAGGTACAAATCATTTTTGCTAGATGCGTGAACTGGAGCAACGAGAAATAGAGTGTCTTACCCAAAGACACAACGCGTTGCCGAGAATCGAACTCACGACCTTACAATTTTGAGCCGAATAGCCTAACCACTAAGCCATGAACATTCAGATACCACAAATATATGAATGGTGTATATATATATATATATATATATATATATATAT
>NC_068996.1:42526291-42528078 GCF_001194135.2 Octopus bimaculoides | reverse complement strand
GTGTGTGTGTGTGTGTGTGTGTGTGTGTGTGTGTTGTCTCACATGAAATGTTGTATTTGAAAGATAACAATGTTTCAGAACTGTTAGAAGAGAACTGATTTATTAAATCAAAGTATGTTCCATGTTCATTTCTGACGTTTACTCAACGTTTCTTTATGTCATATATTCCATCTTTTAAAAAATTTCATCTTTTGCTGTGATAAACTGTCCGAATGCTTCAATTACCTCTTCTCTATTTAAGAACGTGTTATTGTTTATGAAAAGCTCAAAATGCTTAAATAAGTGACGATCAGTAGGCGAGATATCAGGGGAATAGGGAGGATGTTGCAATGTCTCATAATTCAGGCTTTGCAACTTTTGGACCGTAGCTTGAAGAGTGTGCGTTGTCGTGGAGCAAAATTGGGCCAAATCTATTCCCCTGTCTGGGTTGCTTCTTTTTTCAAATTTTCGTGCATACCTCCAATTTCCTGGCCATACGATGTTTGTTATTACCGTTTTTCCGAAAATGAATAATGAATAACTCCCTTCACAGATCACCATATAGTGACCGCTAACATTTTAGGGTGCAATGGTGGGTTTGGGTAGTGTTTAGGTGACTCTGCTATTATCAAAGAGTATCCAGTTCTCCTCACAAATAATGATTTGATGCAAAAATAGTCTTTTTCCAGTCGAAAAAGCAATAAGGAGCCCGCTTTGAGGCGTTTGATTTTTTAAATCTTGTTCATATGATGTGGAACAAACATATCCGTTTTCTTGACTTTTCAATTTCTTACAGGTGTCCAAAATCAGTTTTGCGAGATGTTTGGAGTTCTGATGAAAGATTTCGAACCTTTGTTCTCGGATTTTGTTCGACCAAAGCATTTAATCCATCATGCCGAATAACTGATTTTGAACTACCCCTTGATTTATTTTCAAGGCTATCATCTCCTGCACGAGAGCCTTGGAACAATTTCTGAATATGACGTCACCAAAACCATTACCAAACCACGCTTGATATTCCGTAGAGATTCTGCGGCAGAGTGAACTAGTTTGTACTCATAGGAGAAAATCACTCAACGTAGTTTGCTTGTCATCATTTTCTGTGGGTATTTGTATACCAATATTGTTGGGAAAGAAAAAGAATCAAGATTAAATGCAAGGTATACATAATTGAATTTTTAAATGACTGAAATAAGAAGTAATTAAAAATGCGACGTTTCATGTGAAACAATCTAATATATATAAAAGCATGCATAAATATATACAGAAACAAAAATATTGATTTCAAATTTTGGCACAAGGCCAGCAGGTTTTGTGGATGTGTCTAGATCGGTTACATTGAAACCAGCGCTCAACAGGTACTTATTTTATTGACCCTGAAATGATGATAGGCTAAGCCGACCTCGGTGGAGTTTGAACTCAGACCGTAAAGAGGGACGAAATTCCGCTAATTATTCTGCCCGGCGGGCTAACAATTCAACGCCCCACAGATAGTAATTCCGTAACATTGTCTTGAACTCAAGTGGATGAACCGTAATTACCAAATGCTGATTATGATTAGTACCACTTGACAAAGGCAGGTAATCTTTGGGCTCCAGAATTGGCATATTTTTAAAGAAAGGGACAAGCCTGTTGCCAAGAGAGAAAAGGACAATCCGGGACACGTGTTTCTGGTTCAATAGCCTTCATTACTGTGATAATATATGTATGTATGTATGTATGTATGTATGTATGTATGTATGTATGTATGCATGCATGCATGTATGTATGTATGTGTGTGTGTGTGTGTGTGTGTGTGTGTGTGTGTG
>NC_068996.1:42522541-42523249 GCF_001194135.2 Octopus bimaculoides | reverse complement strand
TATATATATATATATACATATATATATACACATATATACCTATGCAAATATTTTTCTCCCAACTCATTCCCTCTCCCTTCGTCTCCTTCCATTTCTTACATTCATCAGTCTCTATCTCTCACCATTTAATTTCCCGTTAAGTTTCTCTGTTCCCCTCTCAAATGTCCGCCATACTTCTCTGCATCTCATAAACTTGTATTGGAATATGTGCATGCAATTTTTGCCTCCGATCTTCTATCACCATGTTGCTCTCCTTTTAATAAACACTTTTTCATTTCGTTCATCTTGTGTATTTGTTTTGCTATTACATGTATGTACAAATGCAGTATTATGTGTATGTGTATGTACCTATGCAGTTACGTAGGTACGTATGTATATATCTATGTGTATGTATGTAAGTATGTATATATGTATACTTGTATGTGTTTATGTATATTTGTAGGTATATATATCTGTATGCAAATGTGTATGTATGCATATACGTAGTAATTATATATGCATGCATACATACGGTACTATGTGTATGTACGTATATCTTCATACGTATATCATTTATCTCTGCCTTTTCCCGTCTGCCTTTAGTTTTCTCTTGTACACACACATACACACAGAATCACACACACCTATATGCATATATACATTTCTATACACATACATGTAATACACACACACACACATACACACACACACACATACACACACACACAC
>NC_068996.1:42521858-42522531 GCF_001194135.2 Octopus bimaculoides | reverse complement strand
ATTCTTCGTAAACCTAGTACTTATTCTATCAGTCTCCTTTGCTGCACTGCTAAGTTACAGTGATGTAAACACACCAGCATCAGTTGTCAAGCGACGGTGGGGGGGACAAAGACGGACATACAAACACACACACACACACATACACACACACACACACACACACACACACACACACACACACACACACACACACATATATATATATATATATATATATATATATATATATATATATATATATATATAGACGGGATTCTTTCAGTTTCCATCTACTAAATCCACTCACAAGGCTTTGGTCAACCTGAGGCTATAGTAGTATATATATATATCTGCATACATACGTATTTGCATAATATGCGTATACATACAGACAAACTTATACACACACACCTATATACATGTATATGTTTCTGTATATATACATATATATGCATAGATATACATATACATACATACATACATACATATACACATATATATATACACGCGCGCACACATATTTACATGCATACATTTCATCTATATCTGAGCATTCATTATTTTCTACTTTTCCCATGTCCCTCCATCTGTTCGATCCTATCTACTTACACCTCTCGGTCCTACTCTTTTACTGCGCTCCTGCCTCTCCTTTCTCTCTCTCTTCCTGTTTAATATATATATATATATATATATA
>NC_068996.1:42515993-42521577 GCF_001194135.2 Octopus bimaculoides | reverse complement strand
ATATATATATATATATATATATATATATATACAGACATACATTTATATTGTATGTATGGATGTATGTATGTATGTATGTATGTGCATGTTTGTGTCTGTGTTTGTGTGTGTTTGTGTGTGTGTGTGTGTGTGTGTGTGCTTGTGTGTGTTTGTGTGTGTTTGTGTGTGTGTGTGTGTGTGTCTGTGTGTGTAAACATGCTTCCATACTTCTACGATTTCTGAATACTTCGGTCTATATCTCTAACTTCACTTTCCTTACTGTTCCCCTATGTCATCCTCATTCTAACACTTCCTCTACCACTCTATCTCTCTCTCTCTCTCTTTCTCTCGCTCTCTCTCTCTCTCTCTCTCTCTCTCGCTCCCCCTCTCTCTCTCTTTCTCTGCCTCCCGCTCTCTCCCTATAGCTTTATCTATATTCACATCCCCATCTATATTCAGTCTCGGCCACCAAGCAGACAGAAACTATTACAGATTTCGATGCCATCCATACACACGACACTGCCATAATTTCCATGACAACCGAGGCAAACGACATACGATCAGAAGCTATTTATTTGTTTATTTATTGGGGCAAATATTTTCATAATTGGTTAACCCCTTCCGCCCCCATCTCCCCATCATCGTTATGAACACTTAACTGCGTATAATGCATAGTTTTATAACATTGAATATTCATATTGTCAATGGCCGCAGAAATGTTAGGAAAGCGAATAAACACAAGAGATAAATTATAGTGGGAAGACAAGAATTACAGAATTACATGTCTATTTCAATTGGTCGGCTCTTATTATTTTCAGTTTACATTAGGTGAGTGAATGGCAGAATCGCTACAGCGCCAGGCAAAAATACCTTATTGAATTTGGTTATTTGGTCGCTTCTGTTTATGTTCTGAGTTCAATCAAGCTTGTGTTGTGATTTGATTTTTCATTTTTCTGAGATCTATAAAATACGTAAAAGTCGGAAATATAATAACTGGTCGGCCGGTAGGATTTAAGACGTTGGTAGAATCGACTAAACAATAAAATGATACAGTCGATATATTCGTCTAAAAATAAAAAAAATAAATAAACAATACATGAAGCTCAGTAAAACTGTAATTTACAATTTCGTAGTCTGAAAAACTACTGGCTGCAAAATGTCTTTCTTATTATATGCGTAATATTACAGTTTTTAAAGTCAAATATTGGCCATTTAATAAACCATTAAATGCACATTCTCACAAGCAATTTACTCAAACACACACACACACACACACACACACACATACACATACACACACACGCACGCACACACACACACGCAAATATATATATTCATGGTATAAGTATGTCAAACGTAACACATCAGTTTGTTTTCTTTTATCCCCAATTTTTTTACGTCATTAGACTGCGGCCATGCTGGGGCACCGCCGTAAAAACTTTTTAATTTTAAGTTTTCTTTTTTTTAAGCCTAGCACTTATTCTATCAATCGCTCTCGCCGAATCGCTAATTTACTGGGACGTAGATACTCCAACGCTGGTTGTGAAGCTGTGGCGGGGTACAAAGAAACACAAACACACACACACACACACACACACACACACACACACATATATATATATATATATATATATATATACGGTGGGCTTCTTTCAGTTTCCGTCTACGAAATCCACTCACAAGGCTTTGGTCGGCCCAAGGCTATAGTAGAAAAGACTTACCGAAGGTGCCACGCAGTAGGGCTGAAACGGGAACCACGTGATTGGAAAGCAAGCTACTTACCACACAGCCACCATTAGTTAGCAACATTACTCACTATAATTTAATACAATAATAACAAATACGGGTTTCAAAGATTAGCTAAAAATATCTTGTCGATATATCCCCTCCCGCAAAATGTAAAATCAATAATGATAATAACAATACTAATAATAATCCTTTCTACTATAGGCACACGACCTGAAATTTGGTGGGGTGGTGTTTGTTGATTATATCGAACCCAGTGTTCCACTGGTACTTAGTTCCTCGACCCCGTAAGGATGAAAGGCAAAGCCAACCTCGGCGGGATTTGAACTCAGAACGTAAAGACAGACGAAATGCCGCTAAGAATTTTGCCCGGCGTGCTAATGGTTCTGCCGGTTCGCTGTCTTAATAATCTTTTCTACTATAGACACAAAGCTTGGATTTTGTGGGGAGGGAGACAGTTGGTACTTGATTTTGTGGGGAGGGGGACTGATACTTAATTTATTGACCCCGAAAGGATGAAAGGCAAAGTCGACCTCGGCGGGATTTGAACTCAGAACGTAACGGCAGACGAAATACTGCAAAACATTTCACTGAACGTGCTAATGATTCTACCAACTTGCCGCCTTTTTCGCTGCTTTAATAATAACAATAGTATTGGTTTAAAATTTTAGCACAGGGTCAGCAATTTTAAGGAAGTAGTTAAATCGATTACATCGATCCCGATGTCGATATAAACGGATTAGCTTCCTTCCTTAATTTGGAGGACTTACGCCCGAGTCGACCTCAGTTGATTGTTTCTTTTATTCTTTTTGGAAAGAGCCAAAAGAAATGTTGCTATGTGTTTTACCCGGAGCGGTAACGATTCTACCAACCACCCACCTTATTAATAAAAGTAATCCTTTCTACTACAGGCACAAAACCTGAAAATTTAGGAGAGGGCGACAATCGATAATAACGACCCCAGTATTCACCTGGTACTTATTTTATCAAGCCTGGAAGGATGAAAGGCAGAATTTGAACTTAGAAACTAAAGATTGAGGCAATGCCGCTAAATATTTTGCCCGGCGTGCAAAATGCTATCAATACTAAGTCAGCTTGTTGACTTACTAATCCTTTCCACTATGGGCACAAGGCCTGAAATTTGGAGGAGGAGGAGGAGGTTAATCGATTACATCGATCTCAAGTACTCAATTGGTAATTATTTCATCGATCTCGAAAGGATGAAAGGCAAAGTCGATCTCGGTGGAATTTGAACTGTAAACGCCACGAAGACAGATGAAATATGGCTAAGCATTTCGCCTGGAATGCTAACGATTTCGCCAACTCGTCGCATTAACAATAATGATAATAATAATAATAATAATATTAATAATAATAATAATAATAACAATAATAATAATAATAATAATAATAGTAGTAGTAGTAGTAGTAGTAGTAGTAGTAGTAGTAGTAGTAGTAATAGTAGTAGTAGTGGTAGTAGTAGTAGTAGTAGTAGTAAGTACCCCGATGCAGTCTGAGGGCAGTGGCTCTCATGGCTTCTGATCTTAATTGATTGGAAGTGTTATCATGTACGTTGTTTTGTCTTGGTATAAAAGATGGGCTACAGCAAATATTCTGCTCAATACCACAGATTTGCTTGTCAGTTGTTTGACCTTAACCAGTTGAGCATGTCCCTTGGTGGCTGACGATATGTGCATCTCTGATCACGAGCAGAAGTAGTGGGGGAGCATCATAGCTATGTGTAGAGGGGAGTTCTTTGGGGTTTGAATAATTCACCTTTGGAAACATGAATGTTTTGCTCAACATCCTTAGACAACCCTTATTCAGGGACCTTTTGAGCGGGATGGGCTATTCGACCTGAAGTAAATTCTAACAGGGCTCCACTTGCAAGGTCATGCCCTGCCTATCTTGATATGAGATCACCATGTCGCGCACATATGGTTGTGATGCATGTGCCTGATTTACTCTTATCAGACGGGTAGTCATGCTAGGTATATTGGGTTTTGTATACTTGTACTCCAGTGTCACTTTAGTGGTATTCGCTGCTCTCTCACTCAATAATAATAATAATAATAATAATAATAATAATAATAATAATAATAATAATAATAATGATGATGATGATGATGATATTTCTCAGAATTTTTCAAGTACTGTGTTTGATATGATCAATAATACACCTTTCTTAAATTTGGTGCTTTATATCATTGCATAATAATCAATATTTCTATGACGTTTAAATGATATGCCAATCAAACGCTGGGATCGATGTAATCGATTACTATTTCCCCCTCTCGCACACCGGTTTTATTGCTTTTATTAAATCTATGCATTGACTAGATTTGTGATGAATACTTCATCTTTCTCGGCATCTTATAATAGAAGCATGAAATATTTTTTGAGCTCAAAATGCAGCATATATATATCGCGGGTGTTGAGTTCCAAAAACCACAAAGAATTAATTAAAATCTAAAAGAATATAATTATCTATCGGCCGCTGAAACTCGTGATATACTGAGGAGTCCGCGATATAAATTTGCATGTATTAGCGAGAAAATCCGCGATGTAATGAGTGAGCGATAGGTGAACCGCGATGTACTGACTGCGTGATAGGTGAACCTCGATACGGCGAGGGATTACTTTATAAAATATTATCAAAAAGTGCCTGACAAAATCATGAATTGAGGAAGAATAAAAGATAAATGACAGAACGTCACAGAACAAAATGGAATAGTCCCAAAAAGCACGAATTCTCAGCTTCATCTTGTCTCTTTTGCAGGAAAAAAAAAATAACATCAAAATATTGGTATAATTTCTTGAGAAACATCTAATGATGCTAGTTTCAACCAAGTGACCTTTAGAATATTTTCGTTATTTACTTGCATCAAAATGAAGGCCTTGTGCCAAAATTTGAAGCCGATATTTATTACATCAAGGCGGCTAACTAGCAGAATCGTTACCGCGCCGGAAGAAAATGCTTAGTGGTATTTCTCCCGACTTCACTTTCTGAAATCAAATTTTGACGAGGTCGACTTTGACATTCATCCTTTCGGGGGTCGATAAAATAAGAACTAGTTAAGCACTGGGGTCGGTGTAATCGACTGACTTACTTCCTTCAAATTGCTGGGTTTTTCCAAAATTTGAAATTGATATTTAGTTCTATATTTAAGAGATGAGGAATTATGTACATTATTTACATTATTTACGTTTGACGGATATTTTGTCCTCATCTTGTTTGTTGTTGACACAACGTTTCGAAAAATGGAGACCACCTTCCCCTGTGGGATGAAGTTAAAATAATAGACAGAGAACACTAGTGGAAAATACGAAAACTAAGAAAAGCAGTACATATGCTAGGACACAACAACCTCCTAAGCAGACCGAGTGCAGATATGAACAGCATATGGGAAACAGTAGTAAGGAAGGATAGGGGAATATTAGATTTATAAGCCCTAAAATTCATTTCATAATTGCCCACGAGCATATCGCTACTAACCCCAAGATTCCGAGTTCGATTCCAAGCAGTAACCTGAATAATAATAATAATAATAACAATAATAATATCTCAACAGGCATGATAGAGCTGCACAATATATTCACTGGGTAATTTGCAAAAACCTGGACTTGCCCCATAATAAAAACTGGTGGGAACACAAACCACCCCCAGTACTTGAAAATGATCACATCGCACTCCTCTGGAACTTCACCATTCATACTGACAGAAGGATAGACGCAAATAGGCCAGACATCATACTGAAAGACTTCAGACAAAAATCATGCCTCCTCATTGATATGACTGTCCCAATCGATATTAACGTATCTCTCAAGACCTACCAAAAACTGAGCAAATATAAAGATC
>NC_068996.1:42513015-42513890 GCF_001194135.2 Octopus bimaculoides | reverse complement strand
CTTTACATCGCTTAATCAGCCAAAGGAGTAAATGTAAACAACTGAATACTTGTCAGTGATTGGTTGAAATTATCGAAATAAGACAATTTTTTGCATGAAATAAATTCGAATACAAAAATATTTTTCTGTTCTATAACACAAAATAGATAAGTATACGAAGTTTGAAAGTCTTTCCGTACCAAAAACACTACGTAAAACATTAATGAAAAATGTGGCCCCCGTTTTAAAATAGATCCCAGTATTTTTTTTCACTCATCAAAAAATTTCTCACTTCTGTTATTCGATCCGAATCTCTGAATTCAGAGAACAAATATCGCCGAGCGAACTTTACTTGGACCTTCCTCTCACCTTGTGTGTTGGTAAATAAAGTAACTATATTCGGCACTGGAGTTGACAATTATCTCTCACCCTTTCCCTCTCCGTTACTTCCAATTGATCGATTTCTTTCTTTCTCTTTGGACTGCAAATATTATTAAGAGATTCAGACTTTAACATACTGTGTCAAGCTTTGATGACAACCGCATAAGACGTCGACTTGCATGTAAAGTAAATGCTCTACACGTTGCACCAGTAGATATTTCAATTGGTCGGACTGTGGTATGATCATCGTTGCAACTGACGAGAGATACAACTGCCAGAAATCCAGCTGTAAATATAGACAAACATGAAATAAACAACCACAACACCAGAATACGGATGAACCAATGATTTTCAACGAAACCGTTATTCGCAAACACAAACTCATAAACACTCGTATAAAAACATGCACACGAAGACGTATATGTATGTGTGTGTGTGTGTAGACACACACACACACATATATATAAATGTATGTATGTATATATATATATATATATATATATATATATATATAT
>NC_068996.1:42511579-42512251 GCF_001194135.2 Octopus bimaculoides | reverse complement strand
CATCAATAAATACATAGCTTTCATGTGTCCCAACGCCAATAAAAAAAATGCTTAATTACACATAGGCACGCACACACGCACGCATGCGCGCGCGCACATACATGGCGTTTACACACGGCGTTTACACACGGCGTTTGCACAAGTAAGGTACACATACAGTAAACAGAAAGGGCTATAGATAAACCTAATTCCACGGTAATAAAAGAACTAAAACGCGCTAGTCTTTTATCAAATCAGGAATAGTTTTCATTTGGAATTTTACTGCCGGCAGTTTATCGCCTGGAATGTTTAATCTTAAAGCTTGTGGGTGCTGTTGACAAAATGTTACTACTGTCATCTGTTAAACGGGAGATGTTCAGGGGTCTTAGCTTCATAGGATATCAAACGATTTATGGCCGGAATCCCGCGAAACCAGATGATATCGTCTCAATACCACGTTTACATAGTTGACTTCAGGCACTGTAAATTATGATAGCGCTATTAGATGAAAGCATGCAGTAACCACTCATGTGTGTGTGTGTGTGCATATACATACATACATTCATACATGCATACATTCATACATACATACATACATACATACATACACATATATCTAGATTCATACATATATACGTGTGTATGTGTGCGTGCGTGAGTGTGTGCGTGCGTGCGTGTGTGCGTGCGTGAGTG
>NC_068996.1:42507833-42508923 GCF_001194135.2 Octopus bimaculoides | reverse complement strand
TAAGGAACGCGCGGTGCTGACTAGAAAGGAAGAAAGGATAAAGGTGGCATCGTCTTCGTTCGATGTACGAATAGAACAGAGTAGTCACATTTAGTAGAGATGAACTGGAAGTTGTTCCTCTTCGATTACTATCGTGAGACATTCCACCAATGTACGAAGTTTCAAAATTTAGTTAAAAGAAAGGTAATTAAGAAATGTGTGCGTACAAACTTCATAGATGCATTTGAAGAGTATATAGTAAGAGGAATAGTTGAGCCAATGATAATAAAAATAACACTATTGCAGTTCGATCCTTATTCAAAGCAGCTGAAATTTCCATTAAACTTCATTTCATTGTGCGGTTCAGCTCAGCTTTTTCTTCGCTCATTGTATGCAGCATATTAACAGCGTTAGAGGATAGTCCTGTAGACTAACCTATCCCTCTAGCGCTACATTGGTTGAAGAATTACACGCATATAATGAACACTGACCATTGAGAAATGACCGCTAATGCACTAAGTGTTGATAGTAATGATTGCGTGTGAATTGAAAATTATTCTCTGTAGAATATAGTTGTTTAAATAACGCTAGTTTTTTCCACATTTGTCTCTCACACTCACGTTTCCCCTCTTACTCTCTCGCTTTCTTGCTCTCTCACTCTTTCTGTCTCTCTATCTGTCTCTGTCTCTCCGCTTATTTGTCTATCTATCTCTCTATCTACCTATCTGTCAACCTATCTATCAATCTATCTCTCTATTTATCTATCTGTCTGTCTGTTTGTCTGTCTGCCTGTCTGCTTGTCCGGCTGTCTGTTTGTTTGCCTGTCCGTCTACCTTTATCTATCTATCTATCTATCTATCTATCTATCTATCTATCTATCTATCTATCTGTCTGTCTGTCTGTCTGTCTGTCTGTCTGTCTGTCTGTCTGGCCCGGTTACTGGAAACTAAACGCGTCTTTCCCGTCGAGACAGGTTTTGAGAGACCGGATTAGCACGTTAGTAAAGAGGGCTTTGACGGGAGCCATCATCAATAACAAATGGTGGGTTGCCCTCAAGAGAGCAATAAAAGCAGAAGCGGTTAGGTATAGCAAAGCACTAGCCATAGACAGA
>NC_068996.1:42503784-42505755 GCF_001194135.2 Octopus bimaculoides | reverse complement strand
AGACGACCTTCGGGCCTGTTTAAGACAACTTCCAGAGATCCCTGGCCTGGCAGTGCTATCGAGAAGCTCTACCCGTTCGGGATAAGCTCTACAGGCATGGCTCGAGAAACACGGGGCCGACCTGTCCGAGATGTGGGCGGAGCGACGAAACCGTTCTGCACGCACTCGTACAGTGTCCCACCATTTCCGAGCTGTGGGCTTACGTCGAACAACTGTTATTGCGTGTGTGATGAGTCGGTCTATCAGCCGAGTCTATCGTGAATGTTGTCGCGCCTCCTTTTTTTAAACGGGAAGGAAGAGCTATTTTCATCGTACTTGTGGCTATGGCTAAAGGATGTGTATGGTGGACGCGTCTGAAAGGTTTAGAGACAAAGACTTTCCTCTCTGGACAATCTCTCAACTTCTTCAAGTATCATCTGAAGAGGAAGGTGAGAGTGTAAAGGGAAGTCTTGTCTTGTGAATGCTTCAAAAACAGATGGGTGAATGTATCAAGGATGGCACGTGTGAATGACGGAGCCATCTTGAGCATAACTCTATGAACTAGGAAAAAAATCCAGGAAAAAAATAAAAACAAAAAGGCAAAAGAGAGTCACTTATTATTATAGTTTCTTCAATGACAAGTTTACCGTGGTCTTTTCCGTAGGCTTTTCTTTCCACGGCTAAACCTAAACTGTCTTCCCCTCTTTTTACACGAGGACATTACTGTGATACACGATCCCTATTGATCGCTTTTTTTTTTCTCGATCCATTTTGATCGAACTCCCCCCTTTTTCCCTTCCTACGATCCCTTTTGATCGACACACCCCGACTTTTTTTGTCTTCCCCCTCCCAAAAAGAAAAGCTCTACATTGTATTTGTCTCATCTTTGTTGAGCCCTGTGTGGCTAATAAAAGAAATTTATCCATCTATCTATCTACCTAGCTAGCTAGCTGTTTTACTGTCTCTCTGTGTATATGTGCATGTATACATTTATTTATGTGTGTGTGTGTGTGTGTGTGTGTGCGTGTTTGTAAAATCTCGGTGTACACAACTCAAAGAGAAGTAAATTAAAATCGCCATATCTGTATCATACCAAATGTATAAACACCGCTAGGAGGCAAGTTGATCTGGAATTGCCTGGAATTCTCTTCATAAAAACACAATATTTATATATCGGAGCGAGAGGAACATGCTCATTATAGTAACTGATAACATCGACTGATGCATTTCGTTTAGATTTTTCACCTGCCTAAACGAAATACATACTTCGCCATATTATTTTTGCTATTAACAGTTTTTTGCACACACAATCTTTTTCTCCCGCCTCTCACTCTCTTCTCTTTCCCGTTATAATCCATCTCTTCTCCCATCTCTTTCTTATCTTTCTCTCTCACACTCCCCTCATATTTATTCGTCTTTTTTTTTTTTCGCCAAAGGCCAAACATTTGTTTTGTCAAGACACGACATACTAACCGCAAGTGTTAAGCTAATATCTTATTCACCGTACATTGTTCTTTCCCTGCTTTTCTCACTATATTTTCTTTTTAACTGTCTCTAACATTATATTAAGCGTGTGTCAGTATGTGTGTATATATGTGTATGTATATGTATATATGTGTGTGTACGTGTCTGTGTGTGTTTGTGTTCTTGTGTGTGGTGCAGGCGTGGCTGTGTGGTGAAAAGCTTACTTCCTCCCAACTACATCGTTCCGAGTTCAGTCCCACTGTGTGGTACCTTGGGAAAGTGCCTTCTACTATAGCCTCGGGCCGACCAAAACTTGTGATTGGATTTGGTAGACTGGAACTGAAAGAAGCCCGTCGGATAAACGAGCCCACAACCTACGTGACCTCCTGGTCCACAGTTTCATCCCTAACCCTACCTCCACCCTTACACATTCCTACCCCACCATAACTATACTTCCAATCCCATCCCATCCCACTCATTCCACTCCCACATAACCTTAACTGCCACCCTCCCACCCCGCTCCAACAT
>NC_068996.1:42502151-42503620 GCF_001194135.2 Octopus bimaculoides | reverse complement strand
ACCTCACCACATCACACTACCCCGCATACACTAGCACTGCCCACTTCCCAGCGCCCACACTATTATCTACACACCTACACATGCACACACGCACATGTCTAGGTCACCAGCCCCTATCCACATGCACATACACGCTCTCACATACACACGCACGCGCCCCTTTCATTTTGGGATCATCACCACTACTTTTTTTATCTCCCTTCTTCCAAGCTCTCCTGTCTCACCACCTTTGTCCGGCATTCGCCATAATTGATCGCTAGCCACCGAACCTTCTTTTATTTTCTCTCCTTGTTTCTTTCTGTGTTCCTTTCTGTCGAAGAGCGTAGGCTCGAAACGTTAAAGACTTTCTCACTTCCCTAGCGTTAAACTAATACATCTGTTTGTTGTTTACACACCCAACTTCGTCTTTTCTTTTGTTTTATTTTGTAAATTTCAACTATATATATATATATATATATATATACAGATAGATAGATAGATAGATAGATAGATAGATAGATAGATAGATAGATGCATATATTTATGTCCGTGTTTGTCCCTCTACCATCGCTTTGACAACTGATGTTGGTGCGTTTACGTCCCCGTAACTTAGCTTTTCGGCAAAAGAGACCGATAGAACAAGTACTAGGCTTACAAAGAATACTACCTGGGGTTGATTTGTTCAACTAAAAAAAAAAAACCTTTAAAAGGCCCTGCTCCATTATGGCCACAGTCTAATCTCTGAAACAAGTAAGAGAATTAAAAATATTTATGTATGTATGTATGTACGTATGTACACATATATACACGCACATACATATCTACGTGCTTATACACATACATACACCTGTCTGACTGTCGATGTGTACGGTTGCAGGTCGTCTGTTCCTGCATTGCATATGGCTACCAGTCTGTTTATATCAATCCCCGCTCGCTTACACTTTATCATTAAATCTCATTTTCTATTATATGAAATCTTTAACAGAAACTGCTTTTATTTTCTAAAAAAAAAAAAAAAAAATTAATGTTTTTGTACCATTAAATTCTGTACGTTTTTGTTTGTATATTCATATATTTATTTATTTACTAATATATTTATATATTTATTTAAACAATACTATTGATTATATGTTTCCTTTTCCTTCCTTTTAATATTCTGTTCTTTCTATATATTTATTCTCTCCTTTATCACTCACTTCCTCCCCCTCTTCCACTGATGCTTATATTGTTTTTTTTTGCTTCTCTTTCTCTAATTTCAACCTCTTCCCGTCTTTCTTTTCGTCTTCCTTTCTCTCCCTTCTCCCTCACCTAACCTATTTATATCTCTCTATCTTATTCATTGTATCGCATTTTTCACTTTCCTTGTTTTATTTTTCTGTTAAATTTTCTCTTAGCAATTAATCATCTCTGTCTCTAGACCCATTTCTCTCTCTCACTCTCTCTCTCTCGTACATATTTTCTCTTTATCTATCTATTTATCTATCTGCCTA
>NC_068996.1:42497628-42500128 GCF_001194135.2 Octopus bimaculoides | reverse complement strand
GAAATTGCATAAGTGAACCCAGAACGACAACGATAACGATCACAATGATGACAGGTAAGGCGATGATGGTGATGATGATGAGGAAGAGAAGGAGGAGGAGGAGGAGGAGGAGGAGGAGGATGAGGAGGTTGGTGGTGATGAGGGAGATGATGATGATGGTGGTGCTGGTGGTGGTGGTGGTGGTGATCATGATGATAGTGGTGGTGATGACGACGGCGATGATGACGATGATGATGATGAAGACGATGATGATGATAATAATGATGATGATGATGATAATGATTATGATGATGATGATGATGATGATGATGACAACGATGAAGACGATGATGATGATTATGATGATGATGATGATGACAATCAGGAAGATGATGATGATGACGATGAGTATGATAATGATAATGATGACTATGATTACCTAGCCTTCCTGCTCCTGTTGGGGAATACACGGCCACCAATCTAAAGGCCTCGCTGCCATTCACGTCTGGGACCACCCACCTACAGTCTTTACTTTGATTTTCGGATTTTTGAAATAGCACTGATACACCACTGCCCGCCGCCCCCGACAGACAACAAGATGAGAATCTCTCTTAATTTTCGAAAAGGGAACCAGAGCATGCTTCCTGGAAATGCTTGTTTCAGTAATGACATCTAAATCAAGGGACCTGCGGTCATTGATCAGGTAAGCCTGCTTCCAAACCGAACGCAGGCCCCAATCATTTACACAGCATACTATAAGTGCATTCATTCATATAAGAGAACATTTAATAGAGTTATGTATCTTGGCCTTCAGGATTAACTGTTGAAGCAACTTTCTTTTTCGCTGAGAGGTTGTGGGGAAGGGTTTCTATTGTAAGTTACCTTTTTTTTAGGTACTTACTAAAACCTCCAATGCCATGGAGGAATTTGTTTCAAATCCAGATTCGTATTCGTATCTGTGTGGATTAAAATTCTGTCCGATGGAGCTTTCGGGAGGATTTACAGTAAAACTTTCCCACTTGTTACAGGGATTTTGTTGTTAATTACCTCCTCAATCAGTTCAATGTAGCTCTATTGAACAACAGTGAAATTGATGAAAGAAGTACGTACCCAAGATTGTGGTTGTTGATGATTTTGTTTTTCGGGTGGTTTTATTTTTCTTTGCTTTCGTGATTTTCGTGGTTGTGAAAGTATTCGTAAAATTGGGTTTTCTTGTAATGGTGCTGATGTTGATGGGTTTTGTAGTTGGTTTTGTACTTACCACTGTGTCTTATGGCCTTCAATTTGGGCCGCTCTCTATTTATTTCGGTTTTAGTCTTTCTGTTATCCCCGACAAAGGCATTTTAGTGCGATTTCAACGAGGTCTTTACTTTTGCAAGGTCTGAGCTGAAGGAAAGAGACAGATGTGACCTAGTTGTAGTGTTCACACTTTTAGGAGTTTGTAGTAACGGCGGAGAACTTCGTGTTTCCTCCACCATCATTTTTCTCTTTTTGCTTTTTCTTGGAACTGCAAGCCCACTGACTTTTTCAGGTTAATCTTCGCTCCTTATACGGCCTTGTAGTCCTTGAGAGTGGTAGTGATCATTTCGATACGCTTATTTTCCGATAATACTACGGTGACGTCGTCGGCACATGGCAACACGCATCTTCCATATCCTAGGTTGCACGGAATGCCTCTCAATGGCTCTAGGTTGTGTAGCAGTGGCTCAAGTGTCAGTATGTACAACAGGGACGAGAGGGGGTGGATCATCTTGGCAGACAGAGCATGATGTTGAACAGTTCTGAGTGGTGACCGTTTACTCTGGCCACTGAACAGATGGCGCTGTGTATGTCAGCGATCCAGACCCTGAATACAGGTCCTAAACCAGCTGCCTTGAGGACCGGCGCCAAGTACAGATAGTCGACTCTATCTAAAACTTCAGATTGATCGAAACTGATCTGGACCACAGCGTGCCAAATTATTTTGTCACTTTCTTTATGATGCATCGATGAGGTAGTGGTTGTCGTGGATAGATCTATTTGGGATGGCGCATGTCTGCGCTGTTCCTACCAGATCGCTGACGACAAGTGCCAACCTCGTAGCAGTGTTGCAATGTGTCACAGAAGGAATGAGACAGAGAGAAAGGGAGAGAGAGAGAGAGAGAGAGAGAGAGACAGAGAGAGAGAAAGAGAGAGAGAAAAAGAGAGAGAAAGAGAGAGAAAGAAAGAAAGAGAGAAGAGAGAGAGAGAGATAGAGGGAGAAAGAAAGACGTACATACATACATACAGACAGAGACAGGGAAACAGAGACAGAAAGACAGAGACAAAGACAGAGAGACAGATAGAGATAGGGACAGAGACAGACAGACAGAGAGCGAGCGAGAGAGAGAGAGAGAGAGAGAGAGAGAGAGAAAGAGAGAGAGGGGAAATGTATTTTCGAATATAACAGAAAAAGAAAGGAAGATTAGAAGAAAGAATGGAAGAATGAAAATCAGAGAGAAAGGAGCGAAGAAAATGAACATTATGAAAAGACAGATAGATA
>NC_068996.1:42496588-42497529 GCF_001194135.2 Octopus bimaculoides | reverse complement strand
AGGTTGAAGACAATATTAGTATTTAGAAGGATCGGATGAGAATTGAAAAAAAAAAAAAGCAGAACTTATAATTTTGATTTTGTGTATTAGGGTGTATGGTTTGGGGACAAGATGACATCATTTGACAACATGGCGTCATTTTTTTGTATGTTTTTTTAAAAAAAAAAAAAAGACAATTTGACACTAAGTTGCTTTTATCAGCTTATAACTTGTTTATGATAGTCTGTAGAAGTAAATTGGCCAAATCTGCTTTTAGACAGTGAAGGAAAGACAAACGTTTGTGATATTCTATTTGAATCCTGTGTTTTACATTTGTTTCATTTTATCATTTTTGTTTTAGGTGTTTGGAGAGAAAATGGTGTCACCGATGAAAGAGAAAGAGCGAGCGGGAGTGAGCAAGAGAGAGACCAAAAGAAGGAGAGAACAAGAGAAAGAGAGAGAAAGAGAGCAAGAGAGAGAGAGAGAGCAAGAGAGGGAGAGAGAGCAAGAGAGAGAGAGAGAGCAAGAGAGGGAGAGAGAGCAAGAGAGAGAGTGAGAGCAAGAGCAACAGAGCAAGTAAAGAACAATTGAGAGAGAGAGTGCAAGAGAGAAAGGGCGTAAGAGAGAGAGAGAGAGCAAGAGGGAGCGAGAGAGAGCAAGCGAGAGCGAGAGAGAGCAAGCGAGAGCGAGAGAGAGCAAGCGAGAGCGAGAGAGAGCAAGCGAGAGCGAGAGCAAATGAGAGAGGGCATGAGAGAGCAAGAGAGTGAACAAGAGAGAGAGCGAGAGTGAGAGAAAGAGTGAAAGCCAGTGAGAGAACAAGATAAGGAGAGAGCAAGAGAGAGAGAGAGAGCAAGAGCAAGAGAGAGGGGGAGAGATAGAGAGCAAGAGATAGAGAGCAAGAGAGGGAAGTAAGAGAGAGAGAGAGAGAGAGAGAGAGAGAGAGAGAGAGAGAGAGAGAGAGA
>NC_068996.1:42489717-42496578 GCF_001194135.2 Octopus bimaculoides | reverse complement strand
GAAATAAAATGGTTTTAATTAGGAATCGGAAATGAGTGGTTAACTGGGTCTGCAGAAAGAAGTGCGTTTACTTTAGGATATTTCTTTGAAACGAACATCTAGAGATATTCTCGCATTTACATAGCTCAGCTTAAAATCCATTTAACTAAGAGCTTTACAATTAAACAAGATTACATAATATATAAGGAAGTTATACGATTCTATGACTGTCTCCCGAACCCCTCAAAAAAAAAAAAAAGAAAAACGCTTTATGGGCATTATTAACAAAATCAGAATTATAATAACCACTTTCAGAGGATCCATGAGTTGAACGAAAATGAAGAAAAAAAATGAAAAAAATATGAAATAGAAAGAAAAAATAAATTAACTTGAATAAATTAATCTATATATAATTCAGTGATTATATCTAAAGCAATTAGGGAAGGTAGAGTCACTCATAGAAAGATTATAAGTAGCTAATTAGATACATTCTCACGAAAACAAACACTAATATTGCAGACATACATTTGTTATGTTCCTAACCTCAAGACCTTCTCAATTAAAAGGAGTCACAATAAACTTTAAGATTTGTAGAGAGAAAAAAAAAAAATAATTGATTTTTACGAATGGCACCCTGAAATGAAATACATTACGAAAGGAAACGAACCGATTGCAGGTAGGAAAAGGGTGGGTTTATAATATGAAATGGAAAGTGGATCATTTTTCCATACAGTTAAATAACCTAAAAGCAATAGAACTCTATTGATTATTTCTTTAAATTAGTGTAGTGTTTAAATTATTGTAGCGTGGTTAAGCTGGGGCACTGCCTTTAAAGTAAAGATATTAGAATCATTCCAGTGAAGTTTTAAAAGGGTTGGAAAATACAGTCTAAGAAATGAAATTTTTTTATGATTGTCCCATCAACTATCAATATGGGAATTGTAGAATTTTTTTCTTTTTGAGCCCCTTAATCTACAAAGATGCCATGAAAGTATGAGGCTCTATTTACCAATCACATTGTTGTTGTTGCATAGTCAAAGGTTCAGCCTCCAAGGATTTTCAGATTTGAAAGTTTTCTTAATTGTCATACATTGATTTCCGCATCTCTAAAATACCCACAAAAATGGAAATTTCCATTTTGAATCATTTTCAAGACATGAAAATTGATATTTAGAATAGTTTCAAATACTATAGATTTACATTTTTTATACTCACTATCAGGGGTATTTTTAGAATATACGTAGTTTTATATAGTTTCAACTTAGTGATAAGAAGTTATTCTGGTTCAAAAATTGCCAAAAAAGATCAAAAACACCGAATTGATTTTCCACTTTACTCCATTTTGACCCACATATTGTACAAGAAAACAGGTTTTTAAGTAAGCAAATTTATGTGTCCTATTAAGATCTTAAGCCTTACTGTAATATTAAAGATAAATGGATGCTCACCAACTGTTGTTATTAAGTAATATCTACCTAAACCTTTTTTATAAAAATAATCCCTAATACGTAGATTTTTTACAAATTTTGGTTGGCATTTTCCTATGTTGGTTAGGTTAGCAGAATTAATCTTTAGTGTCTGAGGAACTTTCAAGGTATGGTATCGAACCTGTTTGGAATGATGTTTACCCTAAATATAAAAGAAACTCAATATTTCGAAAAGTTTGGAAATTGCCTTAAACTTTCTAATGGTCTTAAAATCTGGCCGGTAATAAATTTGGAGCTATAATACTCGTCTTTTGGGGGTAGATTTGAAATGAATCGACAGACTCTTGTTGAATTTCCTTGGAATGGTCCATTGCCGCAGTTACATTATAACACAAAGAATTTATTATCTAACAAATAAGAAGCGCTAACCGATTGCACCATTGAGGCAGGGCTATTTATACATACATACACACAAATACATGCATACATACATACATACATCATTCATGCATGCATACATACAAACATACAAACATACATACATACATGCATACATACATGCATACACACATACATACATATATACATACATACATGCATGCATATATACATACATACATACATAACACACATATATACATACATAGACGCATATACATGAGTATATGTGTGTGTGCGTGTGCGCGCGTGTGTGTGAATGTGTCTGCGTGTTCCCATAAATATAGATGTATGTATGTATCCATGAATATATGTATATATATACATGTATGTTTATATACGCGTATATATATATATATATATATATATACATGTATATATTTGCATGTATGTATACACACACAATCGTGCATACACACACACACGTACACACGTACATCTATCTATCTATATATATGTGCGTATGTATGTTTGTGTGTGTGTTTGTATTGTGTGTATGTATGTATGTATGTATGTATGTATGTATACATAAGCATTCATGCTAATGCCAAAATTTCTTGTTTCTTCCACCCTTTCAGTTATCTGTTTATTTAATATGTGTTGACTATTGTGATCAAGTGTACATTAGTTTTTCTTAAAGTAGTTATATTTACATATCAACACCGCAATTGGGGGTGACAAGCATTTTCGATTTTTATTGGGCGGTGGGGTGAAAACATCGAAATCAAGATTAATCCAATTAGCTATTTAATGATATATTCGACGGTGAAACATAAGAGAATGAGGAGAAAAAGTATAAACGAATGTAACAGACTTAATTCTAGAATAGCTGTAAATCTACTGGTGTTCTGAAAGCATCTGCAGTTGAAAGTGATAGCGATACATGTAGCTATGACAACAAAAGCACAGATATTTCAGTCTGAATATAAAAAAGCAAAAAATAACGATTACTATGGCATAAGCTGAAAAAAAAAAAAAAGAAGTACAACCACCAAACGCACCACCACCACCACTACCATCATCACCATCACTACCACCAGGAACGAGGGAACTACAACCGCACATAGAACAGAAGAAAACAATGAAAGTAGCAATAACACCACCAACAGCAGCTGCACCACCATTACCAACAACAACAACAATGGCGAGGATTTTCCTGATGTTATTTAACATAAATCTCAACACTACCTGCGAAACAGAAGCTCTATCTTTCTCCCACAACTATATCGCTGTGTGATTCTTCTATTTGATTGGATGACATCTATATATCCGTTTCTCTGTATCTGTCTGTTTGTCTCTCTCACTAGACGCACAAATGTACATATATAGATGCATGTATTCTTACATAAATAGATAATACATCTAAACGCATACATACATACATACATACATACATATATACACACACACTCACACACATACATACACACACAGAGAAGATTACAGCCGAATAAAGAGAATTTGGACCTCAAGACTCTCTGCATTCAATAAAACTGTGGCCCATAGTTTGTTTTCTGTGCCAGCAGTCATACCAACATTTGGGCTGCTTGATTGGACGCTTGATGAGATCCTAGCCATTGATGTGAAAACCCGAAAAATACTAACAAGCATATATAACCTCCACATCAGCAGTGATGTAGAGCGCCTCTACCTAAAAAGGAAAACAAGGCGACAGAGGTTTAAGATCAATCCAAAATGTCTTTGAATTTCAATATGATACGACGTATCATATCCCTTCGGCAACATCTTTTAACCACCAAGGGTCAAAGGGCATCCCTTGACCAAGTTTGCATACGTGAGGCAGATAACATCGTAAGACTTGGGAAGCAGCTCCTTGAGCAGCATTCCCTGTCTGATAACCTTAAATATATGCCCAAAGATGACTCTACCGAAACGTATCATCAGATGAAAGGATGAGCGTATATGAGCAGAAGACTATGCATGAATATGATAGCAGAAAGCTCAGAAATGACAGTAACATTGATTATCAAAGCAGTCTATCATGGAGGAACAACCGGATTACAACCTCTCACTTTGAAGAGTATGCGTTTGCGATCCAGGAACAGGAAATACCACCGAAATACCCGAGACACAAAAGGGACAGAGACACGGGAGAAGCAGCAAAATGTGAGAGCTGATGCAAACTTTGTAGAGTTAACATCGAAGATATCACCCACAGTTGTCCGAAAATGTCATCACTGTAATATCTACTGATGAGGCATGATGTTGTACCTGGGACATTGTGTAACGAGGTACTACCTCCCTGTGTGACAAGACGTTGTAAAAACAATACATACTGAATACCGTTGGAATACTAGTGGAACACTCTCATCAAAACATCTGTCGAGTGTAAACATAACAGGCCGGATATTGTTGTTTGGGACAGATAGGAAAATATGTTTTAACATAGAGGCCATCTGTCCTGCTAATGTGAATAACTCTTTGAAAACACTGGGTAACAGGATTTTTGTTCTTGCGTAGCAACTGTTATTTCCTATTTGCTTTCCCTTAGGAAATCTAAAAATGTCTTATAATTCCTTCAAATTTTGCTTTTATTGAATTTATTCAAACCCTCAAAGAATTCTTCTCAACATATGGCTATAATTCCTCACTTTCTCTTCTCCTGCTCATGATCAGAGGTGCACATATAATCAGCCACTAAGAGACATGCTCAAGTGGTTATGGTCAAGCTACTGACAAACAAATCTGTGGTATTGAGCAGAATATTTACTATAACGATATTTCTGCTTCAGCAGCTCAGCACTGAATCTGTCTGAAATGTAATGGAAAATAGATCAGCTTCAAAACATTTATGTCCAGATCACAGAAACAAAGTTTGAAGATAATAGTAACCATTTTCTTTGATTTCTAGATAGAAGCAAATATATATATATATATATATATATATATATATATATATATATTACTTAGTGACCAAATACGACAAAAAAAAATTGATAAAATTAAATAAAATAACAAATTTGTTACATAGTGAAATCAAAGAGGAAGAGAATAAGGAAAGACAACTGCTTTGAATTCACCAGCTTCCATATCCGGATTATAAACTCACATTTACATAAATAATAATTGGTGTACTTGGTTTTGTGCGTAAATGTCTAAGTGACAGTCTGAATAAATTTGGCGTTTCAGAATCAGAAATCAACAAACTAACTCGCATACAGGAAATAAAATTTGTAAGTAAAATACGAAAAATATGCAAACTATTTTCATCTACATTCGGTATCGTTGTTAAAACCACCTCCTTCATCAGAGGAAGAATTTCAATAATTAAAAATAGTAGAAAACATATATATTCTTTTATTCTTTTACTTGTTTTAGTCATTTTGACTGCAGCCATGCTGGATCACCACAGGACTTATTCTTTGTAAGCTTAGTACTTATTCTATCATGTCTTTTTTGCTGAACAGCTAAGTCACAGGTATGTAAACGCACCAGCATCAGTTGACAAGCGATGTTGGGGGGGGGGAGGAACACACATTAGACACAAACATATACACACACACATACATGTATGTGTGTGTATATATATATATATAATGATAATTGATAAGTAAGCAGAAGATAGATTTGGTATTAATCTTGATTTTGTACCAAAATCGTTTAGATCTATCCTGTTACTGTCTCTTATGGGACACCGCACTTTAACACACTAATCATCATATACTCATTATTATAAACTATATATATACATACTCTCAAAATAGGATACTTTCACATGGAAAATTCAAGACATCCAGACAAATCCTCGAGTTCCTTTCAACACTAAAGCAAGTTTTTCTATTTCACTTTTGATCCCTGCCTTTTATGGCATTTTGTTTCACTTATCAAGTCCAGCCTTACACAGACTCGTCATGTATTGATCATTATTAAAGCGGCAAAGGCGGCGAGCTGGTAGAATCGTTAGCAGTCCGGGCGAAATGCTTAGCGGTATTTTGCCGGTGGTACGTTATGAGTTCAAATTCCGCTGAGGTCGACTTTACCTTTCATCCTTTGCGGGATCGATAAATTTAGTACCAGTGAAACACTGGGGGAGTCAATGTAATCGACTAGTCTCCGCTTCTAAAATTTCAGGCCTTGTGCGTTTAGTAGAAAGACTCGTTTAAGGCGGCGAGCTGGCAGAATCGTTGGGACGGTAACTAAAATGCTTAGCGGCATTTCGTCTATCTTTATGTTCTGAGTTCAAATTCTGTCGAGTTGATTTTTCCTGTCATCCTTTCGGTGTCGATAAAATAAGTGCCACTTGAACACTGGGGTCGAAATAAACGACTTACTACCTCCCTCGAATTTACTGGCTTTGAGCCAAAATTTGAAACCCAATATTAAATTTATTATTTTTATAATTTGCATTACATCATTATTTTACGTGAATAGTGACGTTTTTGTATTATTTTATTAATATTTTAATAAGGGCGTTTCATTCGTGTTTAGGTCCTGTTTCAAAATTCCGTCGAGGTCGACTTTTCATCCTTTCAAGATTAATAAAACAAGTATCAGTTGAGTACTGGAGTCGAATAGCCCCTTCTCTTTGAAACCAATATTTAACAATATTGTTATTTAACAAACGGCCGCACAAACGCTACAATATTTTATTTTATATAATTGTTGTTGGCACTCCTTCGCTTACGACGCCGAGGGTTCCAGTTGATCCCATCAACGGAACAGCCTGCTCGTGAAATTAACGTGCAAGTGGCTGAGCTCTCCACAGACACGTGTACCCTTAACGTAGTTCTCGGGGATATTCAGCGTGACACAGTGTGACAAGGCTGGCCCTTTGAATTACAGGCACAACATAAACAGGAAGTAAGAGCGAGAGAAAGTTGTGGTGAAAGAGTACAGCAGGGTTCGCCACCATCCGCTGCTGGAGCCTCGTGGAGCTTTAGGTGTTTTCGCTCAATAAGCACTCACAACGCCCGGTCTGGGAATCGAAACCGCGATCCTATGACCGCGAGTCCGCTGCCCTGACCACAGGGCTATTGCGCCTCCACATTTTATATAA
>NC_068996.1:42486314-42489291 GCF_001194135.2 Octopus bimaculoides | reverse complement strand
ACACACACACACACACACACACACACACACACACACACACACACACACACACACACACACACATGCAGAGACATGCACACACATACACACACTTGCGCGCGTGTAAATATACACAGATGTACGAATATGATAAAAGATAACAACAGTGTAGGCCGATGTGTCATTGAGGCAGTGGCGCGTGTATACGAGGAAAATTAAGTAATGTGTGTGCGTGTGTGTGTGTGTGTGTGTGTTTGTGTGTGTGTGTGTGTGTGTGCGCGTGTGCACACACACACACACACACACACACATAAAAACACATAAACACAAACAAATAAACAATGAAAGTATAAAGATTAATATAAACTCGATCATTACCTTAAATATTCAATTTTTTACAGTCTCTTAACTTTTTCATATATTGTGATCATTATTCCTTTCAGCTCCAGCAGAACACTTACCGAAATCTGTAAATCGTTCAGGTCTATCTATGAAGTCGTTCTTGTCGTGACCATCTTGTCTATTTCATAAATTCGGGAATACATTATATAAAGTGGACGTTTTTTTTTTTTTTAAATTCTCGGCAGAAATTCCCTGTCATCTATATCGTGTATTGTCTGCTGAACGTGTTCACTTCTCGTTGCTGCGTCGATTAATCTTCCGAGAAAGCGTGTAATGAAATTCGAATTTCCCAGATTCTTCCATAAAACTTTTGTCGTTTATCTTTCATTTTTTCACTTGTTTCAGTCTTGACTGCGGCCAATATGGTGAGTCTGTATGCGTGTGTGTGTGCGCGGCGCGTCTTTGTGAGTGGGTGTGTGCGTGTGTGCGTGTGTGTGTGCGCGCGCGTCTTTGTGAGTGGGTGTGTGCGTGTGTGCGCGCGCGTCTTTGTGAGTGGGTGTGTGCGTGTGTGCGCGTGTGTGTAGCGTGTGTGTGTATCTCTGCATTTACACACGCACACTCACGCGCGCGGACACACACACACACACAATCTCACACACACTCGCACTCACACACACTCGCACTCACACACACACGCATACAGAGACGAACGAATCTTATCAATTACTTATTTCTACGGGTTAACTTACGAACTGCTAACTTACGAGGACGTAAACAAACCAGCACTGGTTGTCAAACGGTGGTACAGGACAAACACAGAGACACAGGCATATGTATACCAACACCCCCCCCCGCGCACGCACACACGCGCGCGCGCGCGCACACACACACACACATAAACACAGCCACATACACAACATATATGAAAGGAATGACAAAGAGGCTGTAAATTATGCAATGAATATCATCAGCTTACATCCGTTTCCGCTATAGGTCGTTGTGCACTCAAGAATGAACCTTATAGTTTCAGATTGAACACTAAGTTATTATTATTGCTATGCCTAAACGAAACATTGCCCTGTGATCCTGGATCCCCACCTCCTGTCCTTTAGATAATAGATGCCTCACAAAAATATTGAATACAAATTCACGGTGCCAAGTGAGAGTTCCAGTTATGTATACAATTGTTCGTGCAGCACTACCTTTTAATTCAGAGTGGGTAACCACTATACTTGCTTCAGATCCCAAGCAAGAACTAACACTTCTTTATCTCGGCTAATTCATAACCTAAAACAAAACTCAATTCCATATAATTTAAAATGGTCCATAGTTACCCATGCCAAACCGTATAACGGTTATCACAACGAATGCGATCTATGCATCGCCGAAATATTTTCTATTATGCAATCCACCGGTTGTCTGAATGAACGAAAACATATTATTTTTAATTGTAAACACCGATTATGCAACACATTCTCAAAAAATACACATAATTGCTCCCAATTTGTTATTTGCTAACTACTCCTCTGCTTCCACTTGTAGATCTATGTTTTTATATCAAACAACTTTTAACTACCTTTATATGTTTTTTATATTTTATATTTTTTCTTAACCTCATGATCTCCCTACACATGAGGATATGCGGGCACAGCTACAAGATATTACAGGCGCACAGAAAAAATACATGTCTGCGCGATAATATAGGTTTGCATAATTTTAGTATTAAGTGATAGACTACCAACTTATCTAGAACTATTATGTTCCCCTATTGCCAAGGCACATTATCTCCCATCTCATTTTCTTCCCCTAACAAATTCCAGCTTGCTACCACTCCTAGATTTTCTTTTCCTTTCCTTCTCCTCACAGTCTTCCCCTTTATTTTTCTTATTTCTTTATTGCTCACACGGGGCTAAACATAGAGGGGACAAACGAGGACAGACAAAGGGATTAAGTCGATTACAGCAACACCAGTGCGTAACTGGTACTTAATTTATCGACACTGAAAGGATGAAAGGCAAAGTCGACCTCGGCGGAACTTGAACTCAGGATTTAACGGCAGACGAAATACCGCTAAAACATTTCGCCCGGCGTGCTAACGTTTCTGCCAGTTTGCAGCCTTTATTTTTCCCATTATATTTCTTTTAATGTATATACAGGATGCAACAATAGAAATATTTATTTAATTACAGTAGACATAGTAAATGACCCCAGCCTATGTTCACAAAGACCTTACCCTAGCTGGCTTCAATCTTACCAAATATTTTCCTCTAGTCTTTTTCTTTCCTCTTATTCTTTTTCTTAACAACATTAGACATTTGCCTACCTACGTATATTATTTATGCACATGTATGGTTTTCTATTTTGTGCTCTCACTCTGTGCTTTCCACCTATTTTCGATCAAATCTTTTGCGAGTTAACTTGGCATCGATCCTTTGATGACAGTGTAACCGCCATTTAACTGCGGTATCTTCGGCTGGGTAAGTAGCTGGTGAAGTACCTCACGTCGAGTAAATACTACTTCCGAGATTCTGTTAGCTAGAAAACATGTAGCATGAATTTTATCTGCTCTGTTTCCTAAATTTAGATATACATACGTACACACATACACACATACATACATACATACATACATACATACATACATATATATATATAT
>NC_068996.1:42480705-42485892 GCF_001194135.2 Octopus bimaculoides | reverse complement strand
ATATATATATATATATATATATATATAGTTAAAAAAACACAAAAAAACAATAACAAAAAGACAACAAAGTGAGGACGTGATACGGATAGTGTTATTGGACGCTCGGGAAAGGAAAGAGAGACAGTATGACGTTTTGGGCGGAGCCCTTCGTCGGAAAGACGGAAAGTTCAAAGAATGGACAAACGGAGGAAGAGAAAATCGGCACCGATGCCCACATACACTCACACACACACACACATATTTACATAGATGTATGTCTATGTGTATGTGTGCCTGTATGTATGTATGTATGTATGCATGTATGTATGTATGTATGTATGTATGTACGTACGTGCGTATGCATGGATGGATGGTTGGTTGGATGGCCCAGGGCTATAGTGACAGACACTTGTACAGACACTTCCCCAGCAGTGGGAATAAAGTCAAGGGTACATCGTTGAGAAACCAGCCACCCCTCCGCCTACATAGTTCAGATAATTTCATACTTGCGCGATACGTTCCAGCTATGATTTCCATACTTGTAGATAACAGAATAAAAATTTGCTTGCCCGATCATTTCACGGTTTGTTGACCCTTCCCAATCTGAAAAGCAGTCAATAAACCGGAAAACGGTCCGCCAAAATTCTCACCTTCTTTATATATATATATATATCTACATAACAGAAACGGTAATTGTGCAATCGTCGCTTGATCGATATCAGGAATTCTTCAGTGTACCTGTATACCTTGAAGAAGTCTTGATGTAGATCCAGCGACGATCGTGCCATTAACGCAGATGACACTAGGTAACCATAGGCAGTAAACGTGCTTTATCGGCATACTACTAGGGTTATACACAACATGTAAATTTAAAATTTTAGATCCTAACACACACACACACACACAGTAAGTTACAGCTTTTGCCTGTTGCCTATGCTTCCAGCCATACAGTTCTGAAATGGGACTTAATGGTCATCTTAGAACTCATGGAAAGAAAGTCAGGAATGCTAGTGAGAATGAAAAAGGAGCAGCAAATATTTGTCAAAATGTATCAATCACTGTCAAAACGTATGCATGATTGTATGTATGTATGTATGTATGTATATTTGTTTGTATGTATGTATGCATGCATATATAAATGCAGGCATATATTTGTGCATGCATGACTATATCTATTTCTATATATTTATACATACATACATACATACATACATACATAAACACACACACACAAACACACACACATGCGCACACATATACATATATGCTTAGATAGATAGTTGGATTGGTAGATATAGATACATTGATAGATATGTATTTCGTATATGTCGGTATATTGATAAATGTGTTTATATATATATATACACATATATATATATATATAGATAGATAGATATAGATATATACATAGAGAGAGAGAGATGTGTGTGTGTGGATGTATGCACACAAACATATATAGACATATATATAGATATATAAACACACATACAAACATATATATATATATATATATTCATAAACATATGAGTGTGTCTATATCATTGCATATAATTATGTTCGCTGATTGCCTTTGTTTATTTCGTCTGAGACAATCTGGATTTAGTGTTGCGATTTAATACTTCTTGTGTCTGTACAAAGATTATGTATCTCATAAACTACATAAATCTCCCTATCATGTATTCGAATCAGATATTTAACTGTGGCAATCATTACTTTATATCTCATCTACATGAATTAGCTCGAATTTAATATGAAAAAACAAATCACATTATAATCGTCATATATGACGTCTAAAGAAACAAAAAAAAAAGCATTTTTTTTTTTTTTGTATTTTAATATAAAGATTCTGGATTGTTCAGGCGCCAATATTTTGTTTGGAAAGTTTGAAACAATTGTATACAAATGTTCTTTTCTGTATTTCTTCAATCGAATTGGTTTTTTACTTCATCATTGATACAATTGATTCCCACCTCATTCGGCACCTCATACCTTTTTCAAATAGACCATTATATCATGGTTAAGCTCCGATGATAAAGATATAAACGGACTAGAGTTATTTTGTAATCTTCAACCAGTTAATGCCGGGGATAAATAGCAGTGGAGCTTATAATTCAAACTCCTCACGTACGCAAACATAGTTATTCATTGTTTTTTGGGGGTTTTTTTTCTTTGCTTATTTTCATTTTGTTCAACCTATTTCCTCCGTCTCTCCGAATGTCACGTTGATGACAGCGTCTGGATAGACACGTTGTTTTGCAGTCACGAGGTTTTCTTTTATGCTGTGTTGGGAAAAGGGCCCCTTTTATGATGCTTAGGTAGTAAAGCTATCTTTTAGTGCTCAGATATCTGAATTCTTCTTTCCTCAGTTTCAAGCAGTTAGGTGTCAATGAAGTGTGGTAATATTCGGTAATCATTCTTCCTTCGTCATTTGTTCGTATATTTATCCTTTCTACTAAATATACAAGACCTGAAATTGTACTTATAGTAGAAAGGATATAGTTGATTCCATCGACCTCAGTACTCAACTGGTATTTATTTATTTATTTATTTATTTATTTTGACTACGAAATGACGAAAAGCAAAGTTGAACTTGAGGGAACTTGAGCTCAGAAATAGAACTCAGAAGAAATACCAATAAGCATTTTGTGAGGTGTGTTAAAAATTCTATCAGCTCACCACTTTCTTTTTTCACATAATAAATGTGAACTGAACTGCATTTTGTTTTATATTTTATCTTTCACTTGCTTCAGTCAGTGGACTGTGACCACTGTAAGGCACTAGATCAGTTTTCGGACTGCCGCCCCCTTGAACCCAGGCCACATTCTTAGCGCTCCCACCCCAACTAACTCTCACAAACATAGACCTCTTTCTGAAGCAAATTCAAAGCAACTGTATTTCACAAATAAGGCTTAACCTAATGAACCCATTATTTTGTTGGGCTTACAAGAATTGCTACCCCATTATCACCTCACTTTTCTTCAACGCCACCCTTGAGACCCCAGGACTTATTCTTTGGAAGCCTGGTACTTATTCTATCGGTCCCTTTTGCCGAAATGCTAAGTTACGGGGACGTAAACACACCGCCATCGGCTGTCAAGCGATGTTGGGGAAACAAACACAGACACACACACACACACACACACACACACACACACACACACACACATATATATATATATATATATATATATACGACGGGCTTCTTTCAGTTTCCGTCTACCAGATCCACTCACAAAGTTTTGGTCGGCCCGAGGCTATAGTAGAAGACACTTGGTCAAGGTGCCACGCAGTGGGACTGAACCCGGAACCATGTGGTTGGTGAGCAAGCTACTTACCACACAGTCACTCCTAAAATAACCATTAAACTGACACCTGTATGCTTCATTTAGCGTAAATAACAATCGCATCAACAGACAGTACACTAACATAAGTGAATATGTAGTTCTTGTCAGGTTTTAAGGACTGGTAAAGATCAGAGTTCGGCCTCGAATTACATGATTACCTAACAGCTGCATTAATGCAGGCTAATCTATATATAGTGAGAAAGAGCTTTGAGGACATCGGTTCCACTCAGTATTCCTTGCACAAAATGCCCAGTGACAAAAGAAAGTTATAATAATTGAGCTAGCCTAAAAAATGCAAGATATTACAAAACGGCTGTAGAAATTCTCAGTCCAGGCAAAACCACCTAATATGGCATTTGTTCAGGCTTGCATCATAGTTACTATCAACGCATAACGTTATGTTCTTTCACGTGGACCAGTGATGCCACATTCACAAGTATAAATGACAACTGCTGATTTCTTTTATGGACAGGACTGGTTGTGTGGTAAGAAGATTGTTTCCCCAACCGCATAGTTCCAGGTTCAGTCCCATTGTGTGGCACCTTGGGCAAGCGTCTTCTACAACAATCTCGGGTCAACCAAAGCCTTGTGAGTGGATTTGGTAGACGGAAACTGAACAGTCTGTCACATATACATAAGTGTGTTTATGTGTACCGTTGTGTCTGTTCTTGCACCCGCCCCCACCATACACACACACACACACACACACACGCACGCACGCACACACACATATATATATATATATAACTACATGTGAATCGTTGGCGATTTTCTTCCTCCGTCTTCCTTTTCTATTGGACTTCCCTCTGTTTCTGAAGAAGAGCTCTGCTCGAAACGTTAAACCATCTTTCTTTCCTTCCCTAGTCGTCTCCTAATACTTTACATGTACCACGTCCTTGCGTTGTTTTTTTTGTGTTTGTTCTGCGTTTTTTGGGGGGATTTACTATACATACATGTATATATATATATATATATATATATATATATATATATATATATATATATATATATATATTAGTAAACTGCAAATTAAAAATTAAAAATAACAAAAAAAATCAGTCAAAAGGACGTACATATGGAATGTATTAAGTCTGGCCCTCGGTATAAAATGGAACAAGAAAGAAGAGAGAGGAAAGAAGAAAGGTCTTGAGAGGAAGAAAGGTCCTAAGAGAAGGGAAGGTCCGGAGAGAGAAGGAAGGGTCCAGGGAGAGAAGGAAAGGTCTGGAGAGACGGAAAGGTTCGGAGAGAAAGAAAAGTACGTTGAGAACGAAAAATGTCCAAGCAAATCACATGTGTGAATTTGGCAGCAGGTGGGAACGTAATCTCAAGCTTGGATAGAAAACTTAATGCAAGAAAGACACATTGAATGAGTCATTATGACCTGAAAAATACACTGTTAGATGGTACTGCTTGGTCTGAGAATTTCCTCAGCCGTTTCTGTGATATCTTGCATTTCGAACGGCACATAGCTGAGTAGTTACGGTGTCGCACTCACGAACTAGCGATCCTGATTTCAATTCCTAGACCGGGTGGTGCGTTGTGCGGTTGCGCAAAATTTTTTTTATCTCGCGTTGCTCTGTAATTACTTCGACACCTAAGGCGAGGTACACAGTACACCCATTCAGACAACGTCGAGTTGATGGAGAAAATGAGTTAAAGTGTGGTATGAACATCTGATCACAATAAACAAATCATTTGTGCATATCATTCGGTTAAAACTGAACGCTCATTCATATATACTCTCCAACATATATACTCTCTCTCTCCCTCTCTCTCACACACAGACACACACATGCACACACATACTCATACATATGTATATATATATATATATATATATATATATATATATATATATATATAT
>NC_068996.1:42475408-42476287 GCF_001194135.2 Octopus bimaculoides | reverse complement strand
ACAACATATGAGTGTATGCATATATATGTACATGTATGTATATACGTTCATCTACATGTACATATAGATACATAACTGGGTACATGACGTGGCAAAAGAACAAGGACAAAATGGTAAACAAGGTGCAACAAACAAGCAGGCCACATAGAAACATCCCCTTCATCAGCTGCCACCATTAAAACTCCGGCGTTTCGAAGATTAAAGGCAGTACGCATCGTTAAAATGGTTCTTCCCACGAACACAAATTAAATTGTTTTCGTGGAGGGTAGTGGCGGACGGAAAACAAGACCGGAAAACGAAACGGTGAAATAAACAAGCAAAAAGGCTGTACAGCTAGACATGAAGTGTGTATGTCTTCAACGCTGCGAAGCACGTACAGGAGGGGCAAAGAAGTACGTGCGAGATTGGTGATTCCAAGAATGAAAAGAAATAGCAGCCGGACACACGTGACCAAGGCTGTGTGAAGAGAAAGAGTAGCAGAGGGAAAAGGAGGGGAGGAAGTAGAATAAAAGTGAGCAACGAGAGGTAGAGAGAGAGATAGTAGTAGTAACGGTGAGAGGCGAAGGACGGGTAACAAGAGAAGGAGAGAGAGAAAAGTAGTGACAGGTAGAGGCGAAGAACAGTAGAGGGAAGAATGAGAGGGGGAGATAGAAATAGAGAGAGTCGCGTTAGAAAAATAGTTAAAACTTATTGTATATAGGTAACGCGTGCGTTCTGTCGTGATACAAACAATATATGAGTGTATGCAAATATATGTACATGTATGTATATACGTTCATCTACATGTACATATAGATAAATAACTGGGTACATGACGTGGCAAAAGAACAAGGACAAAATGGTAAACAAGGTGCAATAAACAAGCAGGCCTCATAGAAA
>NC_068996.1:42473536-42475287 GCF_001194135.2 Octopus bimaculoides | reverse complement strand
TATATATATATATACATATATATATATATATATACAGAGAGAGAGAGAGAAAAAGAGAGAGAGATAGATAGATAGATAGATAAATAAATAGATAGATAGATAGATAGATAGATAACGTCCACCTCGTCCTCTTCTCCTTCCTCGCCCTCCACTTCATTCTCTCCCTCCTACCTTCTCCTCTTCCGACTACTACAACAACAACAACAACAACTACTACTACTACTACTACTACTACTACTACTACTACTACTACTACTACTGCTACTGGATCGTTTGTCTTGCTATATCTGTAGAAATTTTAAAGTTTAATGTAAATTTTAACATTCCGTATATTGATGTAAATTTCCACGCTAAATCCCAGGAAAGAGTTCACTTTTTTCAGAAAATCTTTAAAAAAAAGTTACAGAAGTTGAAACTTTGACAATTTTTTACCCAGTCTGAAAAGATGATTTGGAAACTGTCATTTTGTGCGTGACTGCACGTGTTTGCAACTGTAAACAAATGAAATATTGGCAGAATTCTGCTTTATGCACGACAAATAACCCCTAATTACTTTTTCACTTTTTGGAATTTTCAGGACGTTTCTGTAAATTTGTATTCTACACTCAGGAATTCATACAATTTTGCCAAAAATAAAAAAGAGAAGAAAATTCCAAATAAATTGATGCGTGATTTAAGTTACTAGTTTTAGCACATCTCACGACCATCTCGTACCTCATGTGTTTTAAGCATTTAATAAGCGAAAAATGACCACCGGGATAAGTAGCTTGGTATAAGCTTGGCTCGTTACTATGGCAATAGGCACCTATATGTCTGTGGCTTTCGATTCGCTAAAATTACCCAAAATTTGCAACCATTAAAAGCTACTAACTCCTTATTTATTGATTTATGGCAAAAATGAATTTCATGTCAATGATTACCATACAAAAGTGCATCATTACACCAAATATGAAATCTTTTGGGACAAAAATTGAAAAAATTGTAAAGTTGCAGACAAACACAAAACGACCCTTGCTGCTGCTGCTTCTACTACTACTACTACTACTACTACTACTACTACTACTACTACTACTACTACTACTACTATTATTATTATTATTATTATTATTGACTACTGTCAAACGGCGTGTTACGTTAGGTGAGCATGATTACGATGACTACTACCACTACTACCACTACCACTACCACTACCACTACCACCACCACTACCCTCACCACCACTACTACTAGTAGTACTACTATCAAACGGCGTGTTACGTTAAATGAGTATGATCGTGTGGACTACTACTACCACCACCACCACCACTACTACCGCTGCCATACTACAACTACTACTACAACAACAACTACTACTACTACTACTACTACTACTACTACTACCACCACCACCACCACCACCACTACTACCGCTGCCATACTACAACAACTACTACTACTACAACAACAACAACTACTACTACTACTATTACTACTACTACTACTACTACTACTACTACTACTACTACTACTACTACTACTACTACTACTAGATGGCTACCGGCACGATCACTATCACTAGTAACACGTTACTTATTGGACATTCTGAGACGTTGAGCTGGCAGAATCGTTAGCACGCCAAACAAAAATATTTAGCGACATTTCACCCGCATTTAAGCTAAGTTCGAATCTTGTCAAGGTACATATTGCCTTTTATTTTTTCGAGGTCGATAAAATAAGTAACAGTCGAGTACTGGGGGTTCGCGGGAGTGGGT
>NC_068996.1:42469980-42472221 GCF_001194135.2 Octopus bimaculoides | reverse complement strand
ACACACACACACACACACACACACACACACACACACACACATATATATAGATATATATATCTACATATATATATAAAGCATAGAATGAAAGCGTTGTTTCGTTGTGGTTTTTGTTGTTTTGGGTTGTATGCTTTTGTTTTGGGGATATTCGTTCGGTTTTCATTTAAAAAAAAATTTTTTTTTTTCTTCTTGCTCGAATACATTTACCTTTCTGTCTTTCAAAATCATGTCAAGACGAGCAGTTCTGAACAACGACGACCCAAAAATAAAATATGGCGAGCTGTGCCTTTCAGCAGCCATTTTGCTTTATTTTCATTTTTCTTTTTTTTTTCCGTTTTCCTTTCTTTCTTTTTGTTTTTTTTGTTTTTGTTTTCTAGTTCTTTTTGTGGGAAAGTTTTCTGGGTCTTTAGTGGGTGTTTCTAGGCTTTGCGACAATTTCTTGACATATGATATCGGATATATCAATGACAAAACAATGGGGTTTATCTTTTTTTTGTTTTGTTTAGTTTTTTTTTTTCCTCTTTCTTAAATTTTCGTTTCATTTCAACTCTGCTGTTTCTACATCATCATCATCATCATCATCATCATCATCACTACCGCCGCCATCATCACCATTACCACGACCGCCTCCCTATCACCACCACCGCTACCACCATCATCAACACCACCGCCGCCACCACCATTGCTGCTACAACGAAAGGACATCACCACCGCCATCATTATTTATACGTAAGTGACAACAATAGTAACAACAATTGTTATTACTTATAAAACAAGAGCAAATAGAGGCTGTTCATTTTATTCTTTTCAAGCATTACTATATATTAGACCGTCACTATGACAACAATCACCAATTTTTATAACTACTACACCACTACAATCAGAACTACCATCCACACTAACATCATCATCCCCATCATCATCATCATCATCATCATCATCATCATCATCATCAACATCATCATCATCATCATCATCATCATCATCATCATCATCATCATATATGAGCACTCCGTCGGTTACGAATACGAGTGTCCCAGCTGATTCGATCAACGGAACATCCTGGTCGTGAAATTAACGTGCGAGTGGTTGAGCACTCCACGGACACGTGTACCCTTAACGCAGTTCTCAGGGAGATCCAGCGTGACACATACCCCGGTTAGGAGCACTCCATCATCATCATCATCATCATCATCATCATCATCATCATCATCATCATCATCATCGTTATTATCACCATCGCTACCCTAACCGCAGCTACGCGATTTTCGGCGTACTGGCGCAGAACAGAAGATATCATAAGGTGAGAGTAAAATCTGGCAGCCGTCTCTTAACTATCATAGCAAACCCCCATGCCAATTAGGAAGGTATGGGCAAGCATTGTATGGCTCTTATTCTCATTAACGATCTATCTATCTTTTTACTTGTTTCATCCCATAGACTTGATGTGTGTCAGCCGGGAATCGAACACAGATCGACTGCTTGGAAGGCAACCATGCTAACCGTTATACCGCCGACTATGCTGATGTGTTGGTTGCTTTGATATTTTTATGGGTAGCATTTTTTTCGTTGCACTTATTGTCGGCATGATTTTCAGAATCACTGTTCTTGTTTGGGGGTCGCCAATGATTGTAATATTCGTATTGATCATTAAGAAATGATGACTTGGATCCCACCTGCAAAGTCACGCGCTATTTATCTTGATATAAGATCACCATATCGTGCACATATGGCTGTGATGTATGTGCTTGGTGTACCCTTATCAGAACGGTAGTCATGATGGGTATACTGGGCTTCGTATATTTGTATTGCAATATCATTCGGATGGCAAGTAGTGCTCTCTCACTCTATAATAATAATAATAATAATAATAATAATAATAATAATAATAATAATAATAACAATAATAACAATAATAATTTCGGCACAAGGCCAATCATTTCGGGGAGAGAGTCCCCGGAAGGATGAAAGGCAACGTCGACCTCGGCGGAATTTGAACTCAGATCGTAAAGAAGGACGAAATGCCACTTAACACTTTGACCAGCGTTCTAACGATTCTGGCAGTTCACCGCCTTAATACTACTACTACTACTACTACTACTACTACTACTACTACTACTACTACTACTACTAATAATAATAATAATAATAATAATAATAATAATAATAATAATAATAATAATGATGATAATAATAATGGTGATAATAATAATAATAATGATAATAATAATAATAATAATA
>NC_068996.1:42467958-42469412 GCF_001194135.2 Octopus bimaculoides | reverse complement strand
ACTCGAATGTGGAATCTAAAAACAGAAACAATTCCTATCATAGTAGGTGCCTTAGGTATAATAAAAAAATATTCAGACAAATACATAACAAAAACACCATGACTTATAAATATATATAATATACAGAAAATTGCACTACTGGGCACTGCACACATCCTACGCAAAACACTTTCAATACAGTAACCATAAGAACATCACAGCAAACCACAGCACATACCCAAGGCACACAGAGCTGCGCTCGATAGTGAAGTGAAAGCACGTTATAAAAATAAAACTACTGAATAATAATAATAATAATAATAAGTCAGAGACTAGCAAAATCCTTTGAGATTTCCCAATCCAGACAGATCAGGTAATACAGCATAACAGACTAGACCTAGTGGTGGTGGAAAAGGTGCACTACATGTGCTATATAGTTGACCCATGAATAGTCAAGAAGGAAGGCAAAAAGATAAACAGATACAACCCTCTTAAGTACGAAATAACCCAGCCATAGAAAATAAAGGTGAAGATAGTGTCAATTATTGTTGGGTCCTTGGGAACACTATCAGAAGGCATCAAGAGGCATATAAAGGAAATTGGAATAGAGTGCCCAGTAGAACTATTACAAAAGGTTTGTCTCTTTGGCATGGCCAGAATAATCAGGAAAGTATTAGATAGATGAAATGTACGAATAACATAGTATCGTCGCTGCAGCCATTAAGTCCGCTACGTATGCAAAACTCCAGGAGCCCCATCAAAACCTGTGATAAAGAGAAAAAAAACTGGTAATTATAATAAACAATAAAGAATTTCCCATCGCCCAACACACGTTTGAAGAAATAAAGCAACCATTATCATTACTACAACTGCTGGATTGTCTATCTGTCTGTTTGCCTGTCTGCCTACTTCTCTCTCTTTCTATATCTTTTTATCTGTTTATCTACAAAGATATAAATAAAATATACATCAAATGTGTGCATGTGTATCTACGAATGTGTGTGCGTGTGTACATATATACATGTATATATTTATACATACACACACATACATATATGCAGTTATATGTCAGTGTTTGTATGTGCGTGTGTGTGTATTTGTGCGTGTGTATGTGTATACATACACGTCAATATAACACAGCGTAGGAATATGAGGGAAGTGATCTCTGATGAATGTTTATCGAAATAAGAAGTTAGAAATTAGTGTCTGATTTTTCATTTCAAGCTGTACAGATTCTTATGGTTTGTTCACGGGTGTTATGCCTTGTACGAGGCGAAACATGCGCTTTATAAATATCGCAGGAGTGGCTGTGTGGTAAGTAGCTTGCTTACCAACCACATGGTTCCGGGTTCAGTCCCACTGCGTGGCATCTTGGGCAAATGTCTTCTACTATAGCCTCGGGCCGACCAAAGCCTTGTGAGTGAATTTGGTAGACAGAAACTGAAAGAAGCCCGTCGTATATATGTATATATATA
>NC_068996.1:42463663-42467768 GCF_001194135.2 Octopus bimaculoides | reverse complement strand
TATATATGTGTGTGTGTGTGTGTGTGTGTGTGTGTGTGCGTGTGTGTGTGTGTATGTGTGTGTGTTTGTGTGTCTGTCTTTGTCCCCCTAGCATTGCTTGACAGCCGATGCTGGTGTGTTTATGTCCCCGTCACTTAGCGGTTTGGCAAAAGAGAACGATAGAATAAGTACTAGGCTTACAAAGAATAAGTCCCGAGGTCGATTTGCTCGATTAAAAGCGGTGCTCCAGTATGGCCGCAGTCAAATGACTGAAACAAGTAAAATAGTAAAAAAAACGTAAAAGTAAAGTATGTTACCTTCGTTCAAATACATTGATATAAATACACACACATACGTATATATTTGTAGACACGCATACATGCAGAAACAGACGCATAAATATATATATTACGGTAAGACTATCATGCTTTTTGCTTTTATAATTTACTCCTGTATTTTTTCTACTCAAGACATCTTATTTAATATTTTGGGGGGCTTTCTTTTTGTTTTTGCCTTATACATTCTCAGTTCCTTAAAGAAGGCGGTATTCGGTGAATACGAGTTAAAGAAATGGAAGATGCTGTCTTCCTAATGCTTAGACAAAAAACAGCAATAACAACAATAAAAAATAATAGGAATTACGACGACGATGATGATGAAGATGATGATAATGACGGTGATGGTGATTATGATGACGACGGCGGCGACGACAATGATGGTGATGATGATGATGATGATGATGATGATGATGATGATGATGATCATGATCATGATGATGATGACGACGACGGCGGCAGCGGCGTCGGGACGACAACGATGAAGACGACGGCTATGATAACGACAGCTATGATGACGACGGCTATGATGACGACGACGGCGACGACGATGACGACGACGATGACGACGACGATGACGATGATGACGATGATGATGACAAAAATAATAATATAGACTGGAAGAACAAAGAAGTAAAACAAATATATTAAAACGTAAAACTTGAAACAAAACTCCCGAGCCGCCATTTGTATCAGGTAATCTGTCAGATATTGACAAATTGTTTCGACAGAGACAGGGCAGTTTGAATTACAATGTGTGCCCAAAATCTAAGAAAGTGAGAGAAATGTAAGATTACTGAAAGGAATAACAATAAGAATATTACCATAGCCTCCCTCACCAAAATAAATAAATAAATAAATAAATAAATAAATAAATAAGAATAATAATGATAAACAAACGAAATACAACATAAAACAGTATAAACGAGGAAAGTGAAAGTGAAAGCGAAGAAGGAAAAATATATATCAATATATAATTGCATGACGAGACAAATTAGGATTAGTTTAATCAGGTTTCAAAAAAAGTAAAAAAAAAAAGAGGGGAGGGAGAAATGAAGGAGGAAAGAAGGAAGAAAGAAAGAAAAAAAGAAAACATATTAAAAAAAGAAAGAATGAACAAAATATGAAATGAAAACAAAATATATTTTTACTTAGCAATAATACTGCAAAGGAGATATTTATGGACAATGTTTTAAGCAAAACTATATACAAACGCGCGCACACTCTATGCCTCTTTTATAGGATACGTGTGTGTGTATGTGTGTGTACGTACGTATGTATTTATATATATATATATATATATATGTATATATACATATATGTGTGTGTGTGTGTGTGTGTGTGTGTACGTATGTATGCATATATTTATATGTGTGTGTATGTGTGTGCGTGTGTGCGTGTATGTGTGTGCGTGTGTGTACGTGGGCACAGGTATATTTTTATATAGACCGACAATCACTCTGAAATACAGGACTAAAAACAGACTTCGTGAATAGTATTAAATTCATTAAATTAAAATAATTCATTACGCTTGGCCATATGTTTCGCTCAACCGAATTTAGTAATGCGCTGGCTTATTCGCAAACGTGAATATTCCATCCCCAACAAACAATACGCACATGCACACATACACACACACATATATAGACACGCAAACACACCCACTCCACTCACATACACAGATTTACCCACATACGCACACGCACACATAAACGTATGTGTGTAAGTATGTATGTATGTGTAGATGTGCGTGTGTGTGTGTGTCTTTGGAAAATATATGTGCTATATGTATCAATGTGGGCATCAACTTATCTAACACTTTCAATCTCTCTATATATGTGCATTATGTGTGTGTGTGTGTGTGTGTGTATGTGTGTGTGTGTGTGTGTGTGTGCGTGCGTGTGTGTATGATTGGAAAAGTATCAACACAATGTATTTATGAATACTTATGGATATATGAAATTTATTTCGTAAGTATACCGGCCTTAGAATCTGGGGGTGGCAATCGATCGAACTACCTTCAGCTTCCGTCATAGGTTCGTATGCAATTTCTTCCCTCAGTTTTCAACTGCTAAATTAAAGAATATTATGTTTTATTTTGTATAATACAAACTATTACTACTGTAAGTACTTAGAAAATAATACAAAATTTATTTATGACCGTTACATAATTAATTACGTTAAGAACACAGTCTGTTTATGAGTAAATATCTGCAGTGAAGTCACGAATATTGACAAGCTTATATAACCTGAATATACAACACATAAGGGAGAAGATTAAATAAGCAAGTTTTAACGTAATTCTCGCGAAAATCGAAACTAGTTGGCATGATATTTGCCTCCCCGTGTTTTGAGCTGCAAACTCATTGGACTACTCTAATGAGCGTTCTTGTGGCATCATTTTCTACAGTTAAATATCGACTACTGTGAATTTCGGTGTACCTAAAACACCACAATAAGAATTATGTCATCCAAGCATATTATTACATTTTCTTTGTTCCCTGTGTGTGCACAGACAACATCTCTACCATCACTCAGCAGCTGAACGAGAGCGAAAATGTAAAAAAAAAAAAGTGTAAAGGATATTCACTTTGTTTACAAAAACTCTTTTGACAGTTGACTTAATTGCTGCCAGCATCGAACAGGTGCTGTAAAATGTAATGGTCCAGTCTCTGTACACTGGAAAAAATCGATTATGTAGCACTCAGTTACCAAATATCGATAATTGCTGTTATATGATGATGCAGCGTGATAGATCTAAATTTATCTGTATTTCACGAAAACTAAAACTAGAAACAAGTCCGAAACTCACTTGTATATGGTGTATATGTCCCAAACTTTCTTGTATATGGTGTATATGTCCCAAACTCACTTGAATAAGATGTATATGTCCGGAACTCTCTTGTACATGATGTACATGTCCTAAACTCTTGTATATGATATATATGTCCGAAACTCTTGTATAAGATGTATATGTCCAAACCTCACTTGTATATGATGTATATGTCCGAAACTCACTTGTGTATGTTGTATATGTCCGAAACTTTCTTGTATATTATGCATATGTCCGAAACTCACTTGTATATGATATATATGTCCGGAACTCTTGTATATGTCTGAAACGTTCTTCTTTATTATGCATATGTCCGAAGCTCACTTATATATGTTCTAAGAGATGCATTTTTATCTGGCTACACTATTACAGGTGAGTGGTAATCTGTCACCCTTACACAAAACATAGTCAAACGTGTTTTCGAGCAACATCACTAACATCCTTAACACTTCCTTTTATAAATTCATAGGCCTTTCTCAGCGGTTCCATTTCCTGCTGTCTCAACAGACACACACACACACACACACATATTCAATTCTTTTATTCTATTTCCTGTTTCAATAATTTGATTGCAGCCATACTAGGGCACTGCCTTAGAGGTTCTTAGTCGAAGAAATCGAACCCAGGACTTATTCTTTGTAAGTCTAGTAGTTATTCAATCGGTTTCCTATGCCGAATCACTTGGTTACGGGAACGTAAACACACCAGCAGTGGCACAAACGCAGGTACAAACACATAAGTGCATACATATACATGTGTGTGTGTGTGTGTGTGTGTGTGTGTGTAGCATGGGTGTCATTCAGTTTCCATCTACCAAATCCATTCAAAAAGCTTTGGTCGTCCCGAGGCTATAGTAGAAGACACGCCTAAGGTGCACACGCAGATGGATTGAACCTAGAATGATGTGATAAAGAAGCAAGTTTCTTACCACATAGCCACGCGCCTGCACCTGTGAATA
>NC_068996.1:42462092-42463516 GCF_001194135.2 Octopus bimaculoides | reverse complement strand
ATATATATATACATATATATATATACGCACACATATATATATGCATTTATATTTATATTTATATTTATATACTGTATGTATATATGTGTGTGTGTGTGTATGTATGTGTGTGTATGTGTCTGTTATCCTAGTTACATTCTTTTTGTTTGCTTGTGCGCATGTGTCGGTCAGTGTGTGTGTGTGTGTGTGTGTGTGTACATGTGTGTGTACCTCTGTCTCCTTGTGTTAGAGAAACATACATAAATACATACATATATACATACGCACACATACACACATGCGCATACATACATACACACACACATGAATGCATACATACATATATTCATACATGTGTATGCGCACACACACTGATTCACAAATATGTGCACACACAAGCAAAAACAACGCAGCTCGTATAACGGACAGAGTCAACGATTATTGAATTGGTCGCAAAATGCAATGAACATTTTAGTCAAAAGAAGTAAATGAGTGGAAACTTTACCGGTGTGTGTGTTAAATTATAAGGCATTAAAAGAGAATGACTGTCCTCAGACACAATAAAATATGCTTCTACACACGAACTTACATAAAGAGCCTTGCAAACCAAATCCCAAAACGATATATATATATATATATATATATATATATATATATGCTTCCCTACCACATGATTGCGGATTCTGTCCCACTGCGTGCTACCATAGGCTAGTGTCTTCTGCTATTGCTTCGTGCCGAAGCAAAGCTTTGTGAGCGGATCTCGTGGACCGAAACAAAAACAAGCTCGTCGTACACACACCCGCACACGCACACGCACACACGCACACACACGCACGCACGCGTGCACACACACACACACACACACACACATACACACACACACATATATATATATTGATAGAAATGGCAAGACAACAAAGCAATGAAGGAGACTTCGATGTTATGTAAATAGAGGAATTTATCTGTAAATATATGTGACACACATGCATAGTTATGGTATATTCTGTAAAGCAGAGTACAGTATAAAGCTCGTCCACCTCCAGATTTCACCCTGTACTATCCAGTCGTAGTATTATACGTACTTACAGGCTTCGGTCGTGTGTAAATAGATAATTGAAAAAAGCTCAGTGTTTAGAACTACTAAAGGCCATGATCGACAGAGAGGATGCTCTTGAAGCCGAGTATATGACCTTACGGAGACAATATTTACATATCGCCTAAGGAAACACAACTAGCTCTCATAATCCAGCGAAACCGTTGCATACTCAATTACCTGCATGCCTGGAGAACTAATTTGCGTAGAAACAATTGTAGTGATTGATAAAAATGTCTAACCGTACTCCTTCTTATTGACTCCAAAATTTTCAATTATATATATGTACATATATATACATATATGTACATATAGCATACACACACACACACACACACACACACACATACAC
>NC_068996.1:42460399-42461992 GCF_001194135.2 Octopus bimaculoides | reverse complement strand
TATATATATATATATATATATATATATATATATGTGTATATATATATATATATGTATGTATGTACGTACGTATGTATATATGGAAACGGCTACAAGGAATGGCGATGAGGAAGAAAAAGAACTATACCGGTGTTTAGTAATACACAGACACCAACAAGCATTTGTGTGTGTACGCAAGCCTGACCATACCTAAACACGCATGCGCGCGCGTGCGGTTGTTGGTATTTACGTATGTGTGCATCTTCGTGTGTGTGTTTGCGCCAGTGTATGAGTGTCTATTATATATTACGAATGGAGTAGTAGCACTGAAGAATGCCAGATATATTATTAAGTAAAATTCCTGATTTAAAGAATTTCCGCATATACTCAACCGACATTTGTGTTTATTTTAGCAACGGCTTATTAGTGGAGAAGAGATGAATAATGCTGTTTAAATTTCATTCAGCTCTTATTCAGTAGTCCGATCATTAAATATCTTGCACTTATCGTCGTGCAGATGATATTCTGATCATTTAGAATGACAGTAATATGTATTTCCTTTTAAAACCTTTTCGAATGTCACTTGAGAGAGAGAGATCAGTTGACTCTTGTGACGGAATACACATTGCACTAAATGTACGGTCCAGATCCCCGCGAGGAACAGGTTCTGAGTGAGCTAACTAATAAATATATAAATAGCAACAGATGCATGTGTCAATCCGCTACAGTTGTTTCCAACGAGTTTTTAATTGTTTAATGGAGAAATTACATCATTAGAAAAAAACTGTTTTTATCAGGTGAATACATGAATCATCACATTAAAAAAACATACAAAAGGCAACAGTTTGTGCAACTTCATGATTCTATGACCTGCACTGGTAATAGAATCATGGAGTTGCACCAATGGTTATAGAATCATGAAGTGGCACAAACTGTTGGAAACAGCTGTAGCGGATTGAGACATCATGCATCTGTTGCTATTTATATTTTTATCATTTACCTCACTCAGAACCTGTTCCTTGCGGAGATCCGAAGTGTATTGTGGACGGTACATTTACTGTAATGTACGTTTCGTACACTATTCTTAGGGTTATTGATATACACACTCGGGTAGAGTTAATCGTATACATAACCTGAATATCTTCCTGCATGTACTTCGGTACCCGCGTATGTATTCCTCTACTTCGGTTATTTACACATTTTATTTTTCCACTCGACCTGGTAACTTGCCATTTAAATGCTTTATTTGCTCAAATCCTGATCTATCATACACACACACACACACACACACACACACACATATATATATATATTATCATTATTAATCATAGGACAGCCAAAAAAATTTTAGAAATTTAATTTACCACCAGTGGTCCAGCGAGAATAAAAATTAGTCAATAGACTATATATATTATTCATTTAAAATACAGAGATGCCTATAATAGGACATCTAACCCGCTAGAAAGAGCAGCAAAAAACTCTATACCACAAAAATAGGGATAATTTAGAAAGAGAATGAAAAATAAAGACTTTTACCAGTCTATACTTTGTACCATGGTTTCAAGTTATTTAGCAAGATAAAAATATATCTTGCTCGGTAACTATCTTCAGCAG
>NC_068996.1:42457606-42459548 GCF_001194135.2 Octopus bimaculoides | reverse complement strand
TATATATATATATATATATATATATATATATATATATATCACGTTTGTACGTCCATACAAAAATATATATATGTATATATGTGTGTGTGCTTGCGTTCGTGCGTGTGTGCGTGTGTGTATAATTTTATATAGACATACATACGCACATATATATACATCATGTTCATACATACATTAATATATATATATATGAATATGTGTGTCTGTATAAGTATATATCTCTCTCTATATATATATGCATACATGCACACATATACATTCATAAATATACATATGTCCATACATGCATAAATATATATATGTGTGTGTGCGTGCGTGCGTGTGTGTGTGTGCGCGCGCGTTCTTGCTTTCAGTTATATATGGGAGTTTCCGAGAATTTAAGAGAAAACTATAGAAAAGAATAAATAAATAAATAAGAAAACACTAATATATAAATTCTTCTGTATGGCATTGAATACCACAGCGTGATAAAATGTCTACCCTGCGATATTTTCTTGGCACATGATCTATTTCATTTTTTTTTCTTTGAATTTTTGTTTCGTGATTTCATGTTCTTTTGAGTTTCTTTCTTTTTCTTTTTCTTTTTTTAGTTTGTTTCAATTCCCCCCACTACCACTTTCCAGCCATCTTTATATTGCTGTTCCTACAGTTTGTGTTCTTACCAAATAACTATGCTGGTGGGCTGTATCAATTACAATCGCTTGGTCACCTGTCCAGTTGTACTAATGTATCCAGAGTGGCGGGTATGCGAATGAAATTCCACGACTGCCTGTCCAGAGAGCGACAAAAATTGTTCGGAATATTTACTCATTCATTCATCCACTTAGTTACGCATCCATTAGCTATAAGCTTTTGTGCGTGCTTGTGTATGTGTGCGTGCGTATGTGTGTGTGAGAGAGAGTGAGAGAGAGAGAGAGAAAGAGAGAGAGATAGGGTGCCTGTGTGTATGAAGATGCTTGCGTTTGCATGTGTGATGTGTGATGATGCTTGGATATTAGGTTGGACTTTAATCGCCCGGCTATTTTGTTTGTTACATAGTATATGATACATATATACAGATACATATATAAAATTGAATAAGTTAAGTCAATTGAATGGAGTCAACGAGAAGGAATTCGGTCGGACATTTATTTGCAATCACTACAATTGTTTCCATGCATCGTAGTTCTTCAAGCGTGCAGGTATTTGGTTATGTAATCACTACAATTGTTTCCATGCATCGTAGTTCTTCAAGCATCCAGGTATTTGGTTATGTAACCGTTTTCCTGCATAACGTGATCTAGTTGTGTTTCCTCAAGCGATATATAAATATTGACTCCGTAATCACAAATTCTCCGCTTCAAGTGTATCCTACCTCTCTGTTGTGGCCTGCGAGGTAGTAGTAGTAGTAGTAGTAGTAGTAGTAGTAGTAGTAGTAGTAGTAGTAGTAGTAGTAGTAGTCACTGAGTGTAATCAACCATGAAGAATAAATCTACAATACATAGAAATCAAATGACAATCTCTTTAAAATGGCAATCCTTTTAATAATAGCAAAACCACTATCCCACACCAGTAGTACATTCACAGGAATTTATCAGTAGACTCTCACATACGACACATTTAATGACACACTGAGCGCAGGCGTGACTATGTGGTAAGAAGCTTACTTCTCAACGACATGGTTTCGAGTTCAGTCCCACTGCGTGGAACCTTCGGCGAGTGGTTTCTACTATAGCTTGGACCGACGAAGGCCATGTGAGTGGATTTGGTAGACGGAAACTGAAAGAAGCCCGTCGTATATATATATATATATGTATATATATATATATATATATATATATAAAACTTTCGAACTTTTCCACTTTTGTAAACCTCCTTTATCATCCTTTTTTACCTTACTTTCCTTCACCTACCGTCTCTTCGTACTCTGGATGTTCCTAATCTGTCTTCTCTAATCTGCACC
>NC_068996.1:42452389-42453666 GCF_001194135.2 Octopus bimaculoides | reverse complement strand
CCGTGTTTTTCTCCTTGTCTCCGTATTCTTTCTGTTGAAGAGCGTAGCTCGAAACGTCAAAGACTTTCCGTATTCCCGAGCGTCATACTAATATATACTTTTGTTATTTACACCACCTGTCCTCGTCTGTTGTTATTTTTTGTATATTCTCCCATATATATATATATATATATATAGTTTTAGGGAAAATAACCAAGTTTCAAGAACTCATCGATGAGTTTTCTACTACTACTACTACTACTACTACTACTACTACCTCGCAGGCCACAAAAGAGAGGTAGGATACACTTGAAGCGGAGAATTTGTGATTACGGAGTCAATATTTATATATCGCTTGAGGAAACACAACTAGATCACGTTATGCAGGAAAACTACTATTATACTTAACTTATGACATTTACTTTGCTTTATATTATACTCATTTATTGTGCTTTTAATTATTAATTTTTCTATATGTGATAGTGGATTTTCATCGATGAGCTCTTGAAACTTGGTTATTTTCCCTAAAACTATATATTTTATATATATTTTATCTATAAAGCTCAATTTAATTTTAATTTTTTATAAATTGATTTTAATTGAGTTTTTACATGTAATTTTGGATTTTGTCCCTAATATTATATATATATATATATATATATACACACATATATATTATATATATATATATATCATTTATTTTCTTTTATTCTTTTATTTGTTTCAGTCATTTGTTGCAAAAGTAGATCCCAGGACTTATTGTTTGTAAGCCTAGTACTAATCTATCGGTCTCTATGCCGAACCGGTAGGCTACGGGGACGTAAACAAACCAACATCGGTTGTCAAGCGATGGTGGGGGACAAAAACAGACATACAAATATACCCCTCCATATATATATATATATATATGAGGGGCTTCTTTCAGTTTCCGTCAACCAAATCCTCTCACAACGCTTTTGTTGGGCAGAGGCCATAGTAGAAGACACTTGTCCAAGGTACAACGCAGTGGGACTGAATCCCAAACCATGTCGTTGAAAAGCAAGCTTTACCACGCCGCCACTCCAGTGCCGATAATAAATAAATAAATAAATATATATATATATATATATATAAATATATGTACATATATATATTCACTCGTCGTTTTTTTTCCTTTTTGTTCATTCTCTCTCTATTTGTCTCCTCTTACTCCTTTCGAGCGTAGGCTCGAAACGTAAAAGACTTCTCCATTTTTCCCGAGCGTTAAACTAATACACCTGCTTGTTGTTCCTACACCTGTCTTCGTTTTTTGTTTTCTG
>NC_068996.1:42448267-42451141 GCF_001194135.2 Octopus bimaculoides | reverse complement strand
ACACACACACACACACACACACACACACACACACACACACACACACACACACACACACACATATATATATATATATATATATATATATATAGACACACACATAGACATGTGAGTGTTTGTGTGTGTTTGCGTGTGTGCGTGTGTGTATGTGAGTGTGCGTGTGTTTATATACACATACTTATAACCTATATGCTACGCATATTCGCCAATACTTGATATTAGGAATATTTTCTGAGACCTACACGCACTTCGACCAACATCATTATCGAAGCCATGAATTTTCTGCTTCACTTCCTCCCACTCCTTATAATCATCATCATCATCATCATCATCATCATCATCATCATCATCATCATCACCATCATCATCATCATCATCATCATCATCATCATTATCATCATCACCACAAGTATTATCTTCATTATCATCGTCGTTAGCGTCGTCATCATCGTCATCGTCATCATCGTCATCGTCATCATCGTCGTCGTCATCATCGTCGTCATCGTCATCGCCGTCGTCATCATTATCATCATCATCCACTGTTGGATGACTCATACTCCATGTTCTTTGTTTTTTTCTTATATATTTATATTTCCATTCATTTATCCAAGTAGAGCTGGCTATCAAGTCCGGAGAATAGCAGGTATAAAACACCGACTGTTCGATAAGAAATATTTATGCAATCAGCTAATGGTATGTTTTAATGTTACGCATTCTTCCGTGTAACCAAAATGGAATATATGAAACGAGAATATGTAAAATCTCTGTAGAATCACATCTTACGTTCAAGCCTTGAAGGCAATGAAGAAATCGGTTATATGTTATTTCCAGATTTGTCATCTTTGGCATATTTACATGCATTTAGGAATGCAAGTACGAATACATTCTTCTTCCAATAATACAGATAATTAGCCTATTACGGAGCCGGTTCGACTAAGTTGCTACCCTAAATTTATTTGAAAATTCAAATGTCTACTCAAATATTTTGTTTCTTTTTCTTCTTTTCAAGTGTGCAATCTGCCGTATATATATATTCAGGTAAGCAAATACACACACCTGAGCGTATTGCTATAAACATCACCTTGAAAAAAAAAACACTTTAATGAACTCATTGTTTATGGTGAAGATTATAGACCAGGAATGTGATAATTATAGACTAGGAAATCTAATGATTTTAGACCAGGAATCTGATGATTATGAACCAGGAATCTGACGTTTATGGACCAGGAATCTAGTGATCATAGACCAGGCATCTGCTGATTATAAGCCAGGAATCTGATAATCATAGATCAGGAATCTGATTTTATAGACCAGGAAACTGTTGATTTATTGACCAGGAATATAATGGTCATAGATCAAGAATCTGATGATTATAGACCAAGAATCTGGTTATTATAGACCAGAAGTCTGCTGATTATAGACCAAGAATTTCTAAAAGTGTCAGTTTGATTGGTGCATTCGTTGTACTGCTGTGTTGAGGCACTTAGCATGTGAAGTAACGGTATAAGACTCCTTACATGGTTGCTTCAAGGAAATCTCAGTTAAATTGAAGGATCGTTTCTGTATGTTTGTTTACGTCGCCGTAACTTAGCCTGTTATCGTAAGACATAGATAGATAGGACAAGTAACAAGCTTTTAAAAATTAAGTACTGGGTTCGGTTCGTTCTTCTAAAGCAAGGCCCCGGTATGGCCACAGTCAGTTCTGGATTTAGAACAAATGAGGCCCTATGCTAGTTAAATCATGAGGACCCTTATTTTTGTATAGAGAATTGTTTATATACAATATCATATTAAAAAATAACGTGTAAAAGCGTTGACATTAATTTCATTTTTACAACTTTTAGGATTAAAATTTGAACGTTTGATATTTGAAAAATTTATCGTAAAAAAATTGGGGTGGAGGCAGAAAGATGAGCCCTTCCTGGTCAACGGGCCACAATGGTTAATCCGGCACTGGTCACAGTTCAATGACTGAAAGAAGCAAATTATAAAAGATAAAGAATTCATGGACAAACAATTGGAGAACAAACTCTTCCAACTCGACTTATGAGTCTATAAGAGTGAATCTTCTACTGTAACTACACCTTCGTCGACGTCAAAATGGCTGCGTAAGGGAACAGTACATGAAGGGGAAAAAGGGCGGGACAAAGTGAACAACGACAAGCTTTTATTGTGATGGTAGGACATAAGTATTGAAGGCATCGTGCCCAAAGCACGGCTGAGAGATAACGACTTGTACGCATGCCCGACACTGACTTTCTAAGACGGACTTTAAGTCGTCGACAAATATACAAAAAAAAAAAAAGAAAATATTGAACAATTCGAGAATATACATTCACTTAAAAATGATATTAAAAATACATTCAAATATTGTCTGTTTAAAGAAAGCTAAAATATAAATACTTACTGTACAAACAATTACATTTTTCAATCACATTCAGTTGAAAATATACCTAATAGATAAAAATATTGCGTACGTCAAAAAGCCGAAGCTTTTTTTTCCCCTTAGAGAGCCTGAAGGCTATGTGTGTGTGTGTGTGTATGTCACACATAGCGGACGTGTGTTTGTGTTCATTGACACGCTATGGCTTCATTATGTGTGTGTGTGTAGTCTGTATGTGTGTATGTGTGTTCACCTCACGGAAGACATGATATTTTCGTCAAGAAATAGCAAGCTAAAATTGTGTTTACTCGTTTTCAGTAATAAATAGAGGTCCAGATATCCCAAAAATTTGTACTGTACTGCTAAAGGTAAGTATGAAAATAAATAAGTAAACAAAATAAAGATAAAATATACTATCTCTGAAATATTTCGGGTACACACAAACATCTCTAGGATTTTAGTATTATTAAGATATATATATACATATATAT
>NC_068996.1:42447532-42448022 GCF_001194135.2 Octopus bimaculoides | reverse complement strand
TATATATATATATATATAATTATATATATATATATATGTGTGCATTCATTCATATATACAAGCATATATACATGCATACACACACATATATATACATATATATGTACCCACACAAACACACGCACACATACGACCAGATTCCACGCATTTTCCGTCTTCCAAACACACTTGAGTGGAATTGGTCGACGCAGAGGTATAGTATATCACACTTGCAGAAAGTGTCACACGGTGGATAAAACTCGACCACCGTCTGGTAGAAAAGCAAACTTGTTAGCTAAATCTAGAGCTACTGGGAACATCAGTAGACGACCCAGTCGACTGAGATTCTACGGTCACCAATAATGTATAACCTATTACAAGGAGAACTGGTTCGTATTTCCAAAACAAGCAACAGACTTCAACCGCAACAACCACAGCATGCGTGTGTGTGCGTGTGTGTGTGTGTGTGTGTGTGTGTGTGTGTGTGTGTGTGTGTGTGTGTGTGTGTGTG
>NC_068996.1:42444478-42445944 GCF_001194135.2 Octopus bimaculoides | reverse complement strand
TTTTTGTTTTTCCGGTTGAGGTAGTAAAGTACTTATATATTATTATGCAATGTTTGTCGTGGTAATACTGGGCATGTTTATGTGCCAGCGTGCTGTTTTCTTTTACAATTTCTCTATGCCATCTAATTTGTATTATTTTAAGGCACGTGCATAAATAAAATGAAGTAATAAGATAAGAGAAAATAGAAATAAAATACCCGAAAGAAAATACAACACGACACAGGCCGAGGGAGCAACCGATATCATAACAACTCTACCATAATAAAATCTATTAAACTGTGCTCTGCTCCGCCACACAGATTGTATTAACGCTCTGCTTTTCAATGCTGTCTCTAAAACACTATATCCTTATATAATACGATAAATCATACCTCAGCATACCACGCCACATGCAGCTTCTATTAAGGATGTCGGTTTGCTAAAAATAGCAACTATATTTCCCTCTAAGACTAAATTATCCAATGTTCTCCACTTCCTTATTAAAGATTGTTAGTGTGCGATAAAAGGAAAGTGTGATTAATATTAATTTTTCAAACTCTGGTACAAGGCCAGTAATTTGGCAAAAGGGGTTAATTTGATTGCATCGGCCACAATGCTCAACTGGTACTTATTTTATCGATCTCGAAAGGATGAAAGGCAAACTTGACCGAGGCAGAATTTGAACTGAGAGCGCGAAGACAGAAGAAATGCCTCTGAGTGTTTTGCCCGGTGTGCTAACGATTCTGCCATCTCATCGCCTAAGATGAGACTAACATTACCAGTCGATTGAGCGACTATATAGAATGCTCCTTACACATCACGTCAAACGATAGATGTGATATTACAGAAAATTAATGTGATGCTCAACGAAACGATGGACAAATCAATAGGTTAATCAGCGTATCAGACTGAAGGAGTAGAAGTCATATATCCTGTAACCACCGTACACTCAGTCACCAAATCTAATAATTCACTTTTTCTTGACTACTTAGCTAGCCTTAATTCAAATAGATACCTCTTGATGGTATCTAATTTAATGAACGCTCGCTTGCTTGAAAACGGAAGAGCTCAAATACTTGCAACACGTTGAGGATTTGTAGCACTGAACATTTTTTCTAGGAATAACATTAATTATTTTGTGTATCATTTTGTGTATCAAATAGAAATCTCACCTCTTGCGTTGGGGAAAAGTAGAGTTACTCTTTACTCTTTTACTCTTTTACTCGTTTCAGTCATTTGACTGCGGCCATGCTGGAGCACCGCCTTTAGTCGAGCAAATCAACCCCAGGACTTATTCTTTGTAAGCCTAGTACTTATTCTATCGGACTCTTTTTGCCGAACCGCTAAGTTACGGGGACGTAGACACCCCAGCGTCGGTTGTCAAATGTTGTTGGGGGGACGAACACAGACACACAAACATATACACATACATACATACACGCACACACACACACACACACATACACACACACACACACACACACACA
>NC_068996.1:42443497-42444243 GCF_001194135.2 Octopus bimaculoides | reverse complement strand
ATATATATATATATATACGACGGGCTTCTTTGAGTTTCCGTCTACCAAATCCACTCACAAGGCTTTGATCGGCCCGAAGCTAAAGTAGAAGACACTTGCCCAAGGTGCCACGCAGTGGGACTGAAACCGGAACCATGTAGTTCGTAAGCATGCTACTTACAACACAGCTACTTCTACGCCAAATTTTTCTTGATATATCTACCTTGATAATCTCTGTTTGGTGTTATGATTGACTAAAGTGCGGAGTCTCGATACATTTGCTTCATCTGTCTATAGGAGAAGCAATTAAATACTTTCAATTTAAACTTTAACGTTTCGAAAAGAAAGAACATATCAGAGATCAGTGTTATTTGTTAAGCTAGAATACTCTCCACAAGCCCATTGAAGAAAGCGTGTGAAGACAGAAAACTGTTGGGTGAAATTGCAAATTGTCGTGTATTAAGAAACGTAATATGTAGAACTAATAACTTCATCAATACATTTAACGATGAAAAAACAAATATGAATGCAAATGTTTTAGGCTTCTTGTTAGTAAAGAAGGAATGTCGGGTGAAAATTTTCATTAATATTTAGAAGGTGATGGCAGCATTGTAGTCACTGTTGTAGCTACTGTTTGTTAGTCTCAGAAAAAAAAAAGACTATGTAGTCTGTGCTTGTGAGGTGAGGTGCATGAGTTTGTGTATGTATGTATGTCTGTTTGTATGTATGTATGTATGTATGTATGTTTGTGTGTGTGTGCTTATATA
>NC_068996.1:42431969-42436969 GCF_001194135.2 Octopus bimaculoides | reverse complement strand
GCGGACTCGCGGTCATAGGATCGCGGATTCGATTCGCAGACCGGGCGTTGTGAGTGTTTATCGAGCGAGAACACCTAAAGCTCCACGAGGCTCCGGCAGGGGATGGTGGCGAACCCTGCTGTACTCTTTCACCACAACTTTCTCTCACTCTTACTTCCTGTTTCTGTTGTGCCTGTATTTCAAAGGGTCAGCCTTGTCACACTGTATCACGCTGAATATCCCCGAGAACTACGTTAAGGGTACACGTGTCTGTGGAGTGCTCAGCCACTTGCATGTTAATTTCAGGGTGTTCCGTTGATCGGATTAACTGGAATCCTCGACGTGGTAAGCGACGGAGTGCCAACACACACCTGTCCTGATGCAGCCGGCAGTCCGTCAATTACGACGGACAGCGTGGGTTCCAGTTAATCCGATCTACGAAACAGTCTGCCCGTGAAGTTAACGTGCAAGTGGCTGAGCAATCCACAGACACATGTACCCTTAACATAGTTCTCGGACTGGAGCAACTCGGAATACAATGTCTTGCTTAAGGTAGCAATACGCCGTCAGGAATCAAATTCATGATCTCACGACCGTGAGCCGAATGTCCTAACAATAAGCCATGCGCCTTCACATGGTCAAAAGTAAAGCTGTGGTGAGTGACTTAATAAAAATTTCTTTGCTATTTCCAGTACATCAAGCGAAATCGTTGAGGGTATCTCTCTTATTTAGTAGTAGTAGTAGTAGTAGTAGTAGTAGTAGTAATACCGGTAGTAACAGCAGCAGTAGTAGTGGTAGTAGAAGTAGTAGCAACAGCAACAGCAGTAGTAGTGTTGGTGGTAGTGGTGGTAGTAGCAGCAGCAGCAGCAGCAGCAGTAGTAGTAGTAGTAGTAGTAGTAGTAGTAGTAGCAGCTGCAGCAGAAGAAGAAGCAGCAGTAACAGCAAAAAGCTGAAATAACAACAACAACAACAACAGCAACAAATATAGATGCACATATTCCATCGAAGACATGCATTTAAAATTCATTTATTATAACATTTGCATCGTGGAAGGGGCACTCTTAGAATTTAATGACAAATTTAGCACTGTAGATATATCTTATGGGGTACCAAAATTTTCCTCACGCAACTAGAATCTGGTTGCTCACTGACAGCTGCAAAGAAAAACATCATTATGGAAAATGAAAACTTTGAACTGACAATAATAATAATAATAATAAAAATAATAATAATAATAATAATAATAATAATAATAATAATAATAATAATAATAATAATAATAATAATAATAATAATAATAATAATAATAATAATAATAATAAACGTATCTGTCAAGACCTACCAAAAACTGAGCAAATATAAGGACCTTGAAATAGAAATTAGCAAAATGTAGAACCTGAAGACCAAAACAATACCTATTGTCATAGGTGCCCTGGGAATGACAGCGAAATGGGCTGATTACTACCTAGCTCAGATTCCAGGAAACCCCAAAATGGCTGAAGTTCAAAAGATAGTGCTCATGGGAACTGCCCATATCCTACGTAAAATACTGTCTATGTGATCTCAAATTTTAAAGCAAACACATAATTTTCTTATGGTTTCTTAAACATTCACAAGAACAAAACTGTACAAATCCAAATATATGGTACCCTAGGCATAACACCTACATGAACTTCTAACTTGTTGTCTCTTGAGGTATCTGGGTGAGACTTGGATCCAACTTGTACAAATGCAAAACAAAAGTCAAACATAAAATAATAATAATAATAATAATAATAATAATAATAATAATAATAATAATAATAATAATAATAATAATAACAAGAGCACTCAGAGAGCGCAAACCTCTCTCAACGATTAGCCAGAGATGATTTTTTAAATGAAAATATCTTAAATAAACTTGACTGCTTTCACAAACGAGAATACTAAATATGAAACCAATCGCTCTCAAAAATTAATTAAAAAATAAAAGGAAAAATAATACAGAATGCTTGTCCGGCACTGGATTCTTCTCAAAATTTAATCAGTTCGTGCCAGTCACGAGGCCAAACATTCCTGAAAGTTTCATCCGAATCCATCTAGCGGCTCTTGAGATATCTTGTACACGGACAAAGAAACAAACAAACAAACAAGCGCTGACAAGAAGTGCTGGTGTATTTACGTCTCCGTAACATAGCTATTCGGCTAAAGAGACCGATAGAATAAGCATCAGGCTTTTAACAAATAAGTAATGGGTTTGGTACATTCGACTAATAATTCTACAAGGCGGTGCTCCAGCATGACCGCAATCTGATGAGGGAAACAAGTAACAGAAAAAAAAAGGAATAAAAATAAAATGTTGATCCTCAACAAACCTCAAATATCCGTCACGCCAGTCATTTAGATATTATCTGGTCTCTCGACCTTATACGATTTACAGCCTAAACTCCCCGCAAAAATCACCTAATTAAAAAACAAAAACAAAGAGCAGCAATAATATCCAACAAAAATGCATTGGCTCATTGCAAAATATATGTACAAGAAATATTTTCTGTAAAGGGAGATAAACTTTGACACGACCACGGTTCAGGAATATCTTGCTTCAAACATCATCTATACGATCGGCAAGATTTGGAGACAAAAAACAATGACACAAAGAACAGGTTCACGCTACATAAAATACAAGTCACAAAATCAGATTCTTCAATATGTTTGCTCTAGGCCAGGGGTTCTCAATCTTGGTTCATATAAGAATGTTGGGGGTCCACGCCACAAGATAATAAATTGGAGATCTGAAATAGTATTTGAAGGGCCTCTGAAAAGAATTGGTTGATTTAGATGTATGTATTGGTATGTATTGCAAAAAACAGGTTTCTTTCTCAAAAGTTTTATATAGTTCAGCCTACACAAATTAATGCGTGATAAACAAAACAGGAAATTAGAAAGAAATTTCTATAAAACTATTTTGTAAAACCCTCGAAAAACTATGGAGATCCATCAGAATGAAATATTAATCAAAGGGGTCTATAAGTAAAAAATGGATTTAGGCTATTGAAAGTGTTTCTACACGATTATTCGAGCAGTTAGAAATAGCGATTAAATTCCTTCAAATCACATGATAACTTCTTCAAAAAATAGAAAGACACATTTTACATTTCATAATGTACGTCAAGATATTAAAATAAATTCGGGACAGATACGATTGCAATATCTTTGATCGTAGAGTAAGATTAACCTAAAGCGAAATAACATCAACAGAAACAACAACAACAACAACAACAACAACAGTAAGACTGCTCATTATAGGATGTTAGTGAGGTGATTTGCATGTGAATGATTGTATGCGCGCGCGCGTCTGTGCGTGTATGCATATGGGTGTGTATGGATGAGAGGGTGAGAGAGAGAGAGAGAGGGAGAGAGAGAGAGGGAGAGAGAGAGAGAAAGAGAGAGGAAATGTGTGTATGTGTGTTTGTGGTGGTGGTGGTGGTGGAGATTGTATAATTTCTCAATTGCTAGCGGTGTCAGGTTCCGTTTCCGAATGTCTCACGGATGCTCGAGGAAGTCTTGTCACAACTTTCCGGCTCCAAGGTGGCGATGTTTCATCGCAAGTCATCCTCCATTACTGAAGCACTGCTGAGTGTAGAAGCAACAGCAGCAGCAGCAACACTGCTACTAGTAGTAGTAATAGTAGTAGTAGTAGTAGTAGCATGCTTATATTTTTGTCAATAATATCGCGCAGCTGCGTAATCGACCCAAGCGACATACTTTTTGACAGATAAATAAATATGACGATAGACTATGGTCTTGTTCGTCTTTATGACAAACCTTGATCGACGACTGATTAAGGTTTATTTCTGAGTGAACCGACGAGTAACAGAGTAAATAACCGTGTAACTGAAAATGCTTGATAATTGGAGTACATAAGTAAAACAGTAAATGAAAATCTACGTAGTTTAGCGTCTAATTTTCTGAAAGGGTAATGAACAATTTTCAGAGGAGAGAAAATAAATCAGTGTATGGATTATGGTATACGTGGGAAAATATTTCAGTTATTGATAAAGTTAGAGAAATTTGAGCAAATATAGAAAAGACTGAATGGATAAGCAAAATGATGAAAGATTAATGGTTGAATAAATAACACGATAACTGAATGTAAAATGAATCTATATGTAAATAATTATTTTTATCACGCGCTTTCTCATTCTCTCTAGAAATATTTCTTGTTCTGGAATTGTGAGTTTGGAAGTACATAAAGCTATAGATAATAGTAGGTAAATATTGAACTGAAAAAATCTTTTTTGATGTAAAAAAAAAAAAACATCGAAAACTGCCTGCTGAACTTGAATTCCCATCCCCTGTAGACATGATATGCATCTACCATTATACCAAAGTAATACTCTGGATTTCGATATCCATTTTAGAAGCATTTTTCTTACCAGCAACAATTGTATTTTGTTGAAATCAAGAATTGTTATAAACTTTGGCCCAATGTTAGAACGCCTGTCATGTTTAAAGGAGATGTGGGTTCGATTCCCGCGGGCAGCAAGTTGGCAGAATCGTTAGCACGCCTGGCAAAATACTCAGCGTCATTTCTTCTGATTTTATGTACCGAGTTCAAATTCCGTTGAGGTCGACATTACGTTTCATGCTTTCGGGGTTGATGAAATAAGTACGAGCTGCACAGTGGGATCGATATTATCGACTGGCCTAAATTTCATGCCTTCTATCTATAGTAGAAAGAATTATTTACAGAATTATTTAACAGGTGGTCTCAAAAGTCCATAGATATTCCTATGACTTCAACATATATATATATATATATATGTATACGTTCTTTTATTTGTTTCAGTCATTTGATTGCGGCCATGCTGGATTACCGCGCTGAAGGGTTTTGTCGAACAAATGGACCCCAGAATTTATCTTTTGAGCCTAGTACTTATTCTATCTGTCTCTTTTGCCGAACTGCAAAGTTACAGGGAAGGGAGAACGGTTGTCAAGTGGTGGTGGGCAGACAAACACACGCACACACATACGTATATATA
>NC_068996.1:42427554-42431376 GCF_001194135.2 Octopus bimaculoides | reverse complement strand
ATGAGGGATTAAAGAGTAAATGCGTTTTTTAATCAATATGTGAATGAACAATTTAGATTCTATGGTTTTCTGAAATTCACATAATTTATATTCTAACATATACAGCAGCAAATTGACAGTCGTCACAATGTAAAACGAAAATCTTTGCTGTATTTGTTCCAGCTCTATGCGTTTTGGGTTCAAATTCCGTCAAGATCAAGTTCGTTTCTCATCTGCTTTTCTTTTGTTTTTGTTTTTTGTTTTTTCGTTTTTTTTTGTTTTTTTGGTACGGGGAGGAATTCGGTAAAATTCATAATTGATAAAAATAACACTGTATGGTAGTGGATTGGAAGACAAGTTAAAGTGTCATACATTATGTCATGCAGGATTTGTTCCAGCTCTTTGCGTTTTCTGCTCGTAAATATATTCATTTACCTTGTTTAGCTTCATCCCATGGTCCTTGCGTCAGTTGCAACGATTCGACCCTGGTCTGGTTTGAGGATAACTTTTTTTCGCTTCCTGAAAGCCAGCCTTGAAGATCCTGAAAAAAAAAAAAATCAAGAGCATTTACCGCCATACCTTGATTAAACGGTAAAAATAGAATGGGCGAATATTTGATAACTAAATCTTTTTACCATTTATTTCCATCCTTTTCTGCTCTTTAATCTTGTCTAACTTAGCACTTACTGCCCACCACGCCACTTGATTAATAGATAATGCATCTGTAACAAGCTTGAGTCAGTTTTCTTCAATGCTTTCACTATACAAAAATAAGTGTTGATGCTTGTCTACAGTATTCAGTACAGTATCATAATATATAGCTTAAAGTTGTTTAGTCAAGGTTAACTTTGATAGAAAGCAGCTTTGATGATGTTGTTTAGCCAAAGTTAGCTCTGGTAGAGCACAACTGTGATCACAAGTGTGATCTATGCTAGAGGCTTTGTTGTTTAACATCTTTATTTATGCAAGACAGGTGGAGGCGCAATGGCCCAGTGGTTAGGGCAGCGGACTCGCGGTCGCAGGATCGCGGTTTCGATTCCCAGACCGGGCGTTGTGAGTGTTTATTGATCGAAAACACCTAAAGCTCCACGAGGTTCCGGCAGGGGATGGCGGCGAACCCTGCTGTACCCTTTCACCACAACTTTCTTACACTCTTAGTTCCTGTTTCTGTTGTACCTGTATTTCAAAGGGCCAGCCTTGTCACACTCTGTGTCACGCTGAATCTCCCCTGAGAACTACGTTAATAGTACACGTGTCTGTGGAGTGCTCAGCCATTTGCACGTTAATTTCACGAGCAGGCTGTTCCGTTGATCGGATCAACTGGAACCCTCGACGTCGTAAACGACGGAGTGCCAACAATTATGCAAGACAGTTTAGTTGAATTTTAGAGAAATTTGGCTTTCTCGTATGTTTGACAAATCGAACGATTGCATAGAGTCGTCTAAATAATGCTGTTCTGAGACGTATTCAGAATTATCCGAATGTTATTCAGATCGGACCCTTTATTTTCCGGTTAAAGATAAAATGAATTTGCGAAGTATATGAAAAAGTTAAATGAGGATACAAACAATGACCAAAGCTGATACGCATATTTGCCTGGTTGCAAACTTATTTTCTATTTTCAACATTTCGCCAAAACTTTCAAGTAGACGTATTACATTTGAATAATCACTTAATACTTGAACATAACATTTATATTTCACTTTCTTAAAATAGATTTATTCGTTTACTTGCAGGATCAAATAATCTTACAACGTCGCGAATAGAGGAAAGACAGTTGGCTCCAAAGAACTTATGTATAAATTGTAGACGTTGATTTTGTGATAGTATTTAATATATATGACAAAATTCTTGGATCTACACTAGAGAACAAAAGTGATGTTTAGCAGTAATATTAAAGCAAAATGTAAAACCATCTCAAACAGCAATCAAGAAGTAAACGTAGATATTAATTAGGTTTTAATGATTTAATTTAGGAACAATAACAGAAAAATTGGAGTATATTGTATAACAAGAGACACATACGCACGCCAATGTGCTTATGTGTGCATGTGTGCGTATATGTGTGTGAGTGAGTGTGTGTGTGTGTGTGTATGTGTGTGTGTGTGTGTGTGTGTGTATTATAATTTGTTTATTAGGAAAGATAAACAGTACAAACTTCATTAAAGAAATTATGACAAGTTTATAATGTAGTGGAGCATAGGTACAGGCGTTGATGTGTGGTAAGCTTGCTTTTCTATCACATGGTTCTGGGTTCAGTCCCACTACGTGGTACCTTGAGCGAATGTATTACACTATAACGCTAAGCCGCCCAAAGTCTTGTGATTAGATTTCATATGCATAAATTGAAAGAAGTCTCTCATACATACGCATATGTGTGTGTGTGTATGTGTGTGTGTGTGTGTGTGTAAATATATGTGTGTCTGTGTTGTAGTTGTCCCTCACTCTGAAACTTAGCAGTTCAACCAAAGGGGCTGATAGAGTAAGTATCAGGCTTAAAAATATACGTACTGAAGTGTGATGTATTGAATCCTTGAAGGTGATATCCAAACATGGCCACAGTCCAATAAAGTAAAACATAAACAAAAATAATTTGTTTATTGAAATCCATACGCTTCATTTTCTCCTGAGTTAGAAATACATAAATTATTAGAGTAATTATATGAAATTCTAAGCTAGATATATCAAAAACTACTCTTTTTATTTCAAAGTTAATAAATTTAATAAAATGAAGGAGTAATGAACTCCATTTAATATTTATATAAATAAATTAAGGCGGCGGGCTAAATGGTTAACGGCATTTCGTACGTCTTCACGTTTTGAGTTCAAATCCTACTGACGTCAACTTAGCCTTTCATCCTTTCGAAGTCGATAAAATAATTACGAATTTAACTCTGTGGTCGATTTAATTATTTCATTTTCTCCCCGAAATTACTGGCCTTATTCCAAAATTTCAAACATACATTTATTATTATTAAAAAAAAAAAAAAAAATTATATGAAAATAATAATTTGAATTAAGTAGTAGTAGTAGCAGTAGTAGTAATCGTTTATTTTTTTATGTGGAAGTCTGGGAAAACAAAAAGAGTAAATTTATTAAGAGTTAATTATGTACGTGGCTTATGGTGGCAATAAAAAAATATTGATGTTGTGTAAGAGTGTTAATGTTAAGGAAATTAATGTAAAAAATAAATACTGCTGCTGGTAATTTGTTTAATTTATAGTAACAAGGTGAGCTATCACAATATTGATTTACTGTTTGAAGAAAATGTGTGCCTCTAATTATTAAGGCGTTGTTTTAACAGCTACGTTTGATGCAGCGTAAATAGACATCTATGCAGAGGTAGTGTGCATCTTAGATTATAATTATATGATTTCTATATACAAAAGAATATGAGGTGGAGGAGTCTCTAGGCATAGTGTGATTATATATGAAAAGTGTAATATGGAATAGTGGTTGGGTTTAGTATAAGCTTGTTAAGTGGAAAGAATTGGGTGTTAGTGACAGTTAGCAAGTAAAAAAATAACATTCAGAATAATAGCAATATATTGCTAATTAGTAAATAGGTTGTTATAATTAAAACACGGTATTAGAAGATATTATGGAAGTTCTGCAAAGGTAAACAAAATCTGTTTGATTTAGGAAAAGGAAAGGATATTAGTTGATGAGAAAAAGAGAAATAGAATAAAACAGTTTTATAACAAGTATAAGTTGGGAGCTAGTTAAAAAGCGTACCAGAAGAGACATCAAAGAAAGTATATATGGGTCGCGGTGTACATGTGCATATTTATATATATATATATATATATATATGTGTGTGTGTGTGTGTGTGTGTGTGTGTGT
>NC_068996.1:42426443-42427281 GCF_001194135.2 Octopus bimaculoides | reverse complement strand
CTATACATATACATATATATGTTTGTGGGGACGGAGGAGGAGGAGAATGCGAAGAATAGGGCGAGTAGGAGAGGAATGGCGCGAATAGTGTGCCTAGCGGAGGCGTCTCGGCACCTGGCCGATACAGGTGATCCAGATGACATACAGATATACGTAAGGACAGGCGTGGCTGTGTGATAAGAAGTTTGCTTCTCAACCACATGCTTCCGGGTTCAGTCCCACTGCGGGGCATCTTGTGAGTGGATTTCGTAGACGGAAACTGAAAGAAGTCCGTTGTGTGTGTGTGTATATATATATATATATATATATATATATATATATATATTTCTCTGTGTCTGTGTATTATTTTCTGTGTTTGTTCCCCCACGATCGCTTGACAACCGGCAAAAGAGACCGATGGAATAAGTACTAGGCTTACAAAGAGTGAGTCCCGGAGTCGATGTCTAAAGGCGGTGCTCCAGCATGGCCGAAACCCAATGACTGAAACATGTTGAAGAGTAAATAGATAGATAGATAGATAGATATCTGTGTACACACACAAAGAAACACATATAAATACGTGGGTAGAAAATGAACGTAGCTAAATCGGGCGTAAGGCAAAAAATAATGTTAGGATGGTTATATAATAAAACTACATGCCCTCAGACGCGCACATACACACATGTATATATATATATATATATAAAATGTATCCTTAGTTTGGCGTAAAGATACATGCATACAGCAATATATAAGTTTATATACGTTTATACACATGTAAACATATAGATGCATGTATATATGCACACACACACACACACACACACACACACACACACACACACACACACACACACAC
>NC_068996.1:42422312-42426433 GCF_001194135.2 Octopus bimaculoides | reverse complement strand
ATATATATATATATATATATATATATATATACATATATACATACATATATAAAAGCATAGACGTAAGAGTATATATGCATATATCTAAGCGCATATATATATTTCTGTGTATGTGAGAAAGTGAGTGTGTGTGAGAGTGCGTGCATGAGTGTGTGTATGTGTGTGTGTTTATGTGTGCACGTGGGCCTATGTGTCTACATATGGATATACTATGTGTCAGTCATAATACAATAAAAGATTTTGAAGCATTAAAGTTGACTTAAGTTTCGCAACTCTTTTTGAAGTGTAGTATATATACGTTTCCTAGCTAGCTTGAAGTCTCTAAAATGTTTTAATGTTCTGTATGTGGAAGAAGTTATGCGCTTACTATGTCTATTAAAAAGTGACGTAAGAAATAAGATCTTAGAAACTTTATCTGTAAAATATGAGAAACTTAGTGATCGCTAGAATGCGTATTGACAAAGAATAGTTTCTTACATTTTTTCCTTCAGTTCCCATATAAATTCGGATCGTGAAGCGTCTATTTTTGTTTGGATACATATATATATATGGAGGTCGTATCAGCGTACAAGAATTCAAGTTGAAGCCAGTAAAAAAAAACACGTTTTTATTGTCGTCATGTGCAAAATATCTTTAAATTGCCAAATATAGTCTGAAAAAAAATCTAAAAAACAGTAGTTAGACTAAATAAATTAGCTGTGTTAAATGCAGGTATATGTTTATTCAGCTTAGACTGATTAGAATTAACAAGATTTGGCGCAAAATTCTGAATAGTTCAAATAGTATTTTGAACTAATTTTTTTTTTTTTTTGTAAATATTTGAATAAAAATATTTATGCAAAAACAAAAATAAATTCCTTCATAATAATTTGAAGAATATTTTCCAAACTAGTGTTGCTATAGCTAAGTTACACTGATTTTTATGCTTGGTAGTTATTCTAAACCACTCGATAATTCTAGACCTATTACTATTTTCTGTTTTTCTTCTCAAATCTACTGTGATAAAGTAATCATCATAAAGAGAGAAATTCTTAACGATCTATGGACTTTTTGCAGAGTTGCATTACTACACATAAATAGTCTTAACGAGGTTACTGACAATATTCATGTTGTGATTGTAATCTTTTGAATATAGTATAAAATATCATCAGCCTTATTTAAAAATAATACAAAGGTCTTTGAGGTCCAAGTTGGTGCGTACTATTTTTCGGTATCCTATGTATCCGAAAAAAAGGGTATATTAATTAATCCTGTGTCTATTAGTACATTTAAGTGCAATATATTTAAGAAGAGAAGATAATCTCTAAAACGGTCACCTTGTGCTAAGGGACATATTAATTATAATTTGGGTAATATATATAATCTATAATATCACTGAATTCAGATGAATTTTAAACCGCTCTCTCTCATATATTATATAGCATAGTAAGTTTGAATGTGTTCAATCTTCAACGACTAACCATGAGGAATTCTTGTCTTACGGTCCTGAAATTAGTTACTCGTTTAGCAAATCCTTAAGTAGTACTGGCACACGATATAGATGGTTCATAATTTTTCATATCAAACTGTAGCAATTTGTAATTTGTTTTGTTATGGACAAATCAGGATCATTGCATATAACTATCTTGTTATTCCTTAATGGTTGGCCTAAGGATTTTTAGTATAATTATAAGATAAAAGCACATGGTTTAGTGTTTAGGATATTCGGCTCACGACTGTAAGGTCATTGGTTTAATTCACGTCGATGCATTGTGCTCTTGAGCAAGACACTTTATTTCACGTTTCTCCAACCCACCCGGCTGGCAAAATCTACTAGTACCTGTATTTAAAAGAACCAGCCTTGTCGCAATCTGTGTGACGCCAAATCTCTCAGAAAACTACGTCAAAGGTACATGCGTGTGTAGTACTCAACGATTTACACGTTAATTTCACGGGCAGGCTGTTCTGTTCATCAGATTAACGGGAACCCATGCCGTTGTAACCGACAGAATGCAGGTTTTTAAAAAATTAGTGTAGTAGCTTAATAGCCACCCTGTCGGGCGACTTTTCAGTTAGCTCCTGTGGAGGGCTCTTCATTGGGCCTTGGGCCCAACTATGACACTTCATGCATTGAGTATATGTTAAATTTTATTAAATTTGACCAATATTTTTCAAGCAATGAACAATTTTCATTAAAACAATGATATAATTTGGAACTTATTGCAAAGCTACATGATAAACAACAGTACCACCACCCTCGCCACCACATCTGTCATACACACACCATTCAGCCTTTTTGTGATAGTAATGGGGTGATAGTAATAGTATGTAATTGTGATAGAGGTGGATGCGGTGGTGATGATGGTGGTGGTGGCGGTGGTGGTGGTGGTAGCCGAGGCGGTCAGGGATGACTGTGAGAGTAAGCGATGTGAAAGACAGTGGTGATGGTGGTGGAGGGGAAGCGGACAGTAGTGATGGTGGTGGAGGGGAAGCGGACAGTAGTGATGGTGGAGGTGGTGAAGACAAAAGTATTGATGGTGGTGACGTCAGCAGTCTGAATGGCTGATATGGTGGCGATGGTGGTAGTACTAAAAAATAAATTCAGTGTTCAGTCCCTCTTTCTCTCATATACCCACTCTTTCTCTCCCTCTTATTATTACTCCCACTGCCACCATCAGCACTACTACTTTTAATAAAACACCATCAACAGTAGAAGTTTCATTGAACAGTAAGAGAGGGAGGGCTAAAGTGTGACACACTGACATACAGAAATTAGTTTTCGCATTTATTATATTAGATAAGTAATGTATGTTTTTAAGTATGCATATGAGCTAAGTTATATATATCTGAATATAAGAACAATTCTTTTATGTGACAATGTACCATAATTAGCATACCTGTAGTCGTGATTTATATATAGCATACTTCAGGCTAATAGGAATTTGGTCGTATTTCAGAGACAGAATAAAACATTACTTCGATTAAATCGCATCCAGAATGAATTGCTTATATATGAATGAGCCGTCCTGATCAGGTGGAATGAACAATTGCTAAGGATTAAACTTTGAACTCAAAATCTTGATACACCGAACTAATGAAAAACAACTAACCCAGTTCAGAAATCTACTGCTTTAAATCATTTCTGCTGTTATTCGTTGCTTTGTTATTTACATTTTTCTTACCATTTCTTCATGAAACTCGCTGTGCATCTTAGTTTCACTGTTTCGTCATTCAAATATTTATGTTTTCAGTTCCTTATTCATCTCAACTTCTCTTCTTCTATCATCAGTTCTGCGTGTACTAGTTTATACGTGTGTAATATATGTGCGTATAACTGTATGCGTACGTTCAAGTGTTTGTCTAGTTGTTTTGTTTTCCTTTCAGCACTTCACATTTTCTACTTTCCGTTCCTTCGTATTCGTATCTTCCTTTCACTCCATTGTATGTTCTTTGATCTAGGAACTTGTATAAGAGGATATTACCCAATATAAAACGCCCTCGACAACCAAACTGAAAATTATCGTAAAATTCTCCCTAATACAAACAGCGATCGTAAAAGAAAACCTCTAGAAAATAAATAATCCAAACATATGCAATAAAAAACTGTCCACGTTGTTGTGTGCATGTTTTGTGCAGACAAACGTCTGTTAGAATAAGAACGTGCATGTTTACATATTTGGTTTGCGGATGAGAAGGTTACTAACTCCTGTATGTATTAGCATGCGTGCGTAAAAAGCGAGCGTGTGTATCTTTCATGGAGAAATATTAAGCCTTCGTTTAGTGATCGGTTTACTTTCGTTAGTAGATATTGGCTGGCTTTGAAAAGCCACATAAAGCTGTCTTTTCGGGAAGATGTGTTCATTGGACGGACAATGAATTGTATTTAAAGAGACTCAAGGTATGTAATTATAATATTTCTTCTTTTTCTTCTGTTTCTTCTTTTACTTGTATGGAATGAGACTGAATGGATCCAAACGCAAATACGTCGAAAGAAACCGGAAGTAAAAACTGAATCGATCCATGGAAATTTATACCTGCTTTAAGTTTTTTCATCTGTAAGGAAATACTGCATATGTGTGGGTGGATGTATTTATACATATGTATTTGTGTGTGTATATATATATATATATATATATATATAT
>NC_068996.1:42421566-42422162 GCF_001194135.2 Octopus bimaculoides | reverse complement strand
TGTATATGTATGTATGTATGTATGTATGTATGTATGCATATACATATACGTGCTTTGTGTATATCCATTTTTATTTATATCTATATATCTGAGTGTGTTTGTGCAGATATTTTTTATTATATATGTGTGTGTGTGCGTGTGTGTGCGCGTGTGTGTGCGCGTGTGTGTGTGTGTGCATGTGTGCGAGTGCGTGTGCGTGTGTGTGTAGAGAGAGAGATGAATGCATGGATGGATGAATGGATGGATGGATGAATGGATGGATGGATGAATGGATGGATATATATGTGACGGGTTGCTGAATAGTTCCAGGTCTTAAGGGTGCCGCGAAAGGTCCGGCTGGGGCCCAACCTTTCGAATTCCTTAACAGGGCTTAGAAAGACTTAATAGGTGTGTGAATCTGAGAAGGGGACGTGTTGAATAAAACCATAATTATCAGATCCTCCTGTATTTTCTTTCATCCGAAACCAGGAACTTTTCAACAACCCTCGTACATATGCATACGCATATATATGTATATACATATATTATCTATTTCTATTTATAGCTATATATTTGTGTGTGTGGTTGTGTGCGTATATATATATATATATATATAT
>NC_068996.1:42419980-42420922 GCF_001194135.2 Octopus bimaculoides | reverse complement strand
TATGCATATGTGATAACAGGACGTCACCAATTGTGCAAACAACATGCAATACGTAAAAATAGGACAAGTAACACAAAGAACGACCCTTCATCAGTTGTCGGCTGTCTATCTAGTCCTCATTTCGGGCATTGAACGAGAATATGAGTCTTCGAAGACAGTTGCTCCCATAAGTACCAAAATAAAATTTTTCATTTATGGAGCGTCAAAGTTGAGAACATTGACCGGACAGTGGAGTCATACCAGGAAACCGAACGAAAACAAACATGGACGGTCGTTGGACCAGAACGAGGGTAAAATAGCGACCGCTGGAGAAATATTTTTTTTGAAAAGTGAAAAGGTAGAAGAGAGAGAGACAGAGACAGACAGAAGACGTTCAGTCCTTAGGAAGTTCTGGAGGAAAGGAAAGATGGTCACGTGAGTAAATAAAATATGGATGATGGTCACATATGAGCAACGAGAGAGAAAAAGAGAAAGCGATGAGGAGAGAGAAAATGGTGAAGGGGAGAAAAGGGAATTAGAGAAGGATGGGAAGAAAACAGTATAGAGTAGAGTCGCATCAAAAAGGTTAAGTTATGTATATGTACCCGCACATGCTTATGCACATTTGAATTAATATGCAAAAAAAATGTCCGCTATAGATAGATGTGGATTATTGTTTATTTAGTGTTAGTGCTGCTAAATATATTCCCTATTACTTCATTGAATTTCATGTACAGCTGTTTGCTGAATAAAATAACAATAAAGGTGTTCATATTTATATAAAAAATATATCCAGTCTTTTGGTCGTAAATTAGTTAAATGAGCAGCCATTAACAGCGGGAAGCATCAATATATGAAGTAACAGATTAATCACAGCTCAAAATCTTTTATCTATCTATCTATGTGTGTGTGTGTGTGTGTGTGTGTGTGTGTGTGTGTGTGTGTGTGTGTGTGTGTGTGTGT
>NC_068996.1:42416384-42418030 GCF_001194135.2 Octopus bimaculoides | reverse complement strand
AAATGTGATTGTTTCAGTTAGTGGAATAGTTTCATTTTTAAAGTGAAAGTATTTGACATGAGTGTTTTTGTTTCACTTTTGACACGTAACACTTAAATAGTGGAGGAGATATTATGTTGCCGTGGGCTCGAACTCTGCAAGAAGTTAAAAATTGTTTTGACTAAAACACAACTGGAACCCTAAGTAAGGCATGTGTAAAATTTGAATGAAATTGGTTGCGTAGTTCTCGAGTTTTAGGGATTCACACAGACAGACAGACAGACAGACAGACACACATTCTCATTTTTATATATATAGATATATACATATATCTGTCTACCTATCTATACACTCATTCATACACACACATACAAACACACACACCCACATACACGCAGATAGCAGAGACAGCGAAGGCAGAGAATAAAAAAAGAGAGAGATTGATGGAGATAGAGACGGTGAGAGGAAGAGAGAGACGGCAAGAGAAAGAGAGAGACGTCGAGAGAAAGAGAGAGAGAAAGAGAGAGAGAGAGGCGGAGAGAGAGAGAGAGAGAAAGAAAGAGAGGGAGAACGAAATATTCTAAATGTAAATACACCGTAAGAAGGCATAATACTGTGAAAATGTCTGACATAATATCTTTTCATGGGCGTGTTATGTTCCCAATATAGTACACAATATATATTAAAAACGGAACGAAGATCATCACTACAGTATCTCATAGGAACGACAGATTCACTTTCCCTTTGTTAAGTCTTGTCTCTGCCGTTCACTCGGAGTGGCTCCCTATTAGAACACTTCACATTTCACATCAATTTTTCACTTCGACAACTACAAGAAAACACAAAGAGCGTATTCAGCCACTCTACATCGCTTGTATTGATCATACGAAAGCCTTCAGTCATCAAGGTTCTTCAATGCCCCGCCACAAAAACTAAGAAACATATACAATATGGACGTAGATGTCTTCAAAAAGAACTAGACATTCTCCTCTCCACAATACCGGATTAACCGACGAACCGGAATGAGGTACAGACGGGGACAGTGGTGTGAATCTCCTTCATACACCAAATGGGGTAACAGCCGGGACAAAGGTGATTTCTTTGCTGTCATGGGAACATTAATTGATAATTTATAACTTCACGCAAGATTGAACGGATAATTGATCAGCCTGTATGCACTGAGGTACAAAACCAGAAGACGCAAAGTACTCATCAGGGACACGCCCCTTGCAGATGGTGCAACACATACAGTATGCTCGGAGAAGGACGCCTCATTGACAACCCCGCAAGAACCTTTGACTTTCAGTCTAAAGAAGATAAAAGTGTTGGGTTAACGTCATGAAGGCTTCGCTAACATTACCACGAAAAACTGCTAACTTGCTGCCTACATATTTACATACCTCGGCTTCACCATCTTTGACCCCCTATCTCTAGAATCTGAAATCTAAAGACATACTGGAAGATCAGCCTCAATAGTAGCTTGTTTGAGAACGGAAATTTATTTATTCTTTTATTCTTTTACTTGTTTCAGTCATCTGACTGCGGCCATGCTGGAGCACCGCCTTTTAGTCGAGAAAATTGACCCCAGGACTTATTCTTTGTAAGCCTAGTACTTATTCTATCGGTCACTTTTTTGCCGAACCGCTAAGTTACGGGGATGTAAACAC
>NC_068996.1:42413912-42416374 GCF_001194135.2 Octopus bimaculoides | reverse complement strand
GCCTAGTACTTATTCTATCGGTCACTTTTTTGCCGAACCGCTAAGTTACGGGGATGTAAACACACCAGCATCGGTTGTCAAGCGATGTTGGGGGAAAACACAGACACACAAACATATATATGATGAGCTTCTTTCAGTTTCCGTCTACCAAGTCCACTCACAAGGCTTTGGCCGAACCGAGGCTATAGTAGAAGACACTTGCCCAAGGTGCCATGCAGTGGGACTGAGCCCAGAACCATATTGTTGGCAAGCAAGCTACTTACCACACAGCCACTCCTGCACCTATGTTTAGTCCACTCTGACACAATGTACTAAACAGAACAGGATTAGACACGTAGGATGAAAAGTCACTGAAGAGGTCACAAGGTGTGTGACGAAAGATTTCCAGACAAAGGACATAAAATAAGAGTAATTATAAATCTGAGGTGAAGAGCGAATAAACAGTATATTTGTTTATTTGAAAAAATAAATGGCCATCCCGAAAAATAGCAATATCTGTTTCAACACACAATTTCGCAACAGGATCTTGCAAAACAAATACTTAAATGTAAGCTGACCCTTTGCACAGAAGTTATAGCCTGCACAGCTTCAATTTCAGTTCACACTACTTTATGGAGGAATCTACTCCAGATAAGAGTGGCATCGCCATTGCTTTCTACCTATGCAGTCTGAGAACCAATCGGGACACCTAATGGAATGACCGAATCACCAAAATGAGGTTTTGGTTCGAACTCAGTCATCAGACCCCCACGTTATGCCACAACAACGATTCCAGTGGTTGGGCCATGTGTATGTGTGTGTATGCATGCATGTATGTATGTATGTATGTATGTATGTATGTATGTATGTATGTATGTATATATAGTTTTAGGGAAAATAACCAAGTTTCAAGAACTCATCAATGAAAATCCACTATCACATACAGAAAAATTAACAATTAAAAGCACAATAAATCAGTATAATTTTTTATAAATTGATTTTAATTGAGTTTTTACCTGTAATTTTGGATTTTGTCCCTAATATTATTATATGTATGTATGTATGAATGTATGTAAGCATGTATGTATGTACGTTTGCATGAATGTATATATGTATGTATTTATGCATGAAGGTATGTGTGTATATGTATGTATGTATGTATGTATGTATGTATGTATGTATGTATGTAAGTATGTGTATATGTATGCATGCATGAATGTATGTATGTGTGTATATGTTTATCTATGTCTGTACATATGTATGTATTTTTATGCACACAAATATATATACTTGCTTATATATATGCCTATACACACTCAAAGATTATGCGTATTTCTACGTGTATACATACATGTGTATGGATGTGTGTGCATGTGTGTGTGAGAGCGTGTGTGTGTTTAGACATACATTTCTGTGTGCGAGTAAATTATATAAACGCTTTAACGTATGCATGTATATGTGAATATGTTTTCTAATAAATTTATACACGCACACACAAACACGCACGCACACACTCACATAATATTAGAAAAAGCGCATGGAAATTCACGAAAGAGTCGCATGATAAAATAATTATCTCGAAGAATTATCTACAGAGAAACTATGTAACTTAATGCTCTTTGGAGCAAGTAGTTGAGATATATTCCTCACAGACAAGAGAATAGATCCCTCATTAGTGAATAAAAATAGATTGTCAAGTTGAAATTGACGCTTATTTGAAAGGTAATAAGAAAGAGGAGTCAATACCGGCACGCACACGCACACACACACACACACACACACACACACACACACACATCACACACACATACACGCATACACACGCAATCATACACGCATACATATGAATACACACAGATATAAACGCATGCACACACATATAAACACTAAATTGCGTAGAAGTACAGTCTCACAAATTTGAACAGGAATGTCTGAGATTATTTCGGTATCAGTGCATGAGTATGTATATATGTATGTGTAAATATGTGCGTGTGTGCGTGCGATTGTGTGTGTAGGTGCTCGCGCGCATGCGTGTGTTCAACCGACATAAATATATATATATATATATATATATATATATATGTGTGTGTGTATGTGCGTGTGTGTGTGTGTGCATGTGTGTGTGTGTGTGTGTGTGTGCGCGTCTATAAATATATGAGTGTTGTGCGTATTAAGTATGAAATGTATATGCGTATGTGCGCGTTAAACTCTGTATGTAAGAATCATCTAATACTTGCGTATGTGTATCTATGAAGGAGATTTATAAATAGGTAAAGAAAAGATAAATAAATGTAGAGTGAGAAAGAGAAATGGTAATGTGCAACAGAGTTAAACTGTAATGATATATAGATGGCTTAGTTACAAAGATGGCTGATGGATTATGAAACGAATAGCAGAGAAACAAATACATACATACATACATACATACATACATACACACACACACACACACACACACACACACACACACACACACACACACA
>NC_068996.1:42412200-42413006 GCF_001194135.2 Octopus bimaculoides | reverse complement strand
ATATATATATATATATATATGTATATATTAATATTTAGCAAAAATGACAGAATGACTCAATGTCCGAGAGTTTCGTGCGTTGGCACTTACCAAACTAGTTCCAGGAGGAAGACCTGTGAATTTCGGGAAATATATTTATTACCATGACTATGAGTCAAGGTTACTTTTGCTAAATATTCTTTTCTACTCTAGGCACAAGGCTCGAAATTTTGGTGAAGTGCCAGTTGATTAGATCGACCCCAGTATGCAACTGGTAATTAATTTATCGACCCCGAAAGGGTGATAGGCAAAGTCGACATCGGCTGAATTTGAACTAAGAACGTTAAGTCACACGAGATACCGCTAAGCATTCGCCCGGCATGCTTACGTCTCTACCACCTCGCCGCCTTTTTATATTAACATGTAGGTGTAGGCGTTGCTACGTGGTAAGTAGCTTGCTTCCTAACCACATTGTTCAGGGTTCTGTCCCACTGCGTGGTACCTTGGGCAAGTATCTTCTGCTATAGTCTCGGGCCGAACAAAGCGTTGTGAGTGGATTTGGTAGGTGGAAAGTGAAAGAAGCCCATCGCATATATATGTGTGTGTGTGTGTATGTATATATATTTGTGTGTCCGGGTTTGTTCCTCCACCATTGATTGACAACCAATGTTGGTTTACGTCTCTGTAATCTGGCGGTTCGGCAAAAAAGTGACCGATAGAATAAGTACTAGGCTTACAAGGAATAAATCCTGGGGTTGAATTGTTCGACTAAAGGTGGTGCTCCAGCACGGTCGCAGTCAAATGACTGAAGTAAGTAAAAGAATAAC
>NC_068996.1:42407376-42411467 GCF_001194135.2 Octopus bimaculoides | reverse complement strand
ATATATATAAGATTTAGATTTAGATTCAAAATTGAATATGGTACTTATGTTTAGGCACCAGAATATAGTATGGTATTATCCAAAAACCATACTAAAAGCAAGGTGATCAAAAAATCAAAATAAGCAATGTGGATTTTAAAGATTACTGCAGTACGCACGTTTCATGCTACTCCATTTATTTAAGTTATGCGAGCATTACATTAAATGCAATATGCAGAGCAATCTTCAGCTGCACAAAAATGTAGAAAATTACAGTAGACTAGACATATAATTGTGGCAACATTTAAAATCCAAGTGGGAAGAAGAAGACATGAAAATCCACCTTGACATAGCCAAGGCTAGCAGGCTAACCACTGGGCCATTGCGCCTTCACCACTTGTAACATATAAAGTAGGAAAATTGTACTACTAAAATTTGTGATCGTTATGGATTTCACGTACTTTTCAATCTGTGAAGACGAAAAATGTCATATTGGTCCAATTAAGAGAGTGATAAAGGCCGATTTAGTGTGTAGAGCAAGAAAGTAAGGCAGGAAGCATACCGCATTAAATTTTATTCACCGAATATAAAACATTCAAAGTATGAATTAGATCTGGAGCTCTGGTACTCGTAATACAAAGAATCAATACAAAACCTCTGTAAAATAAAAGAGATAACGTAAAATTTAAAAGATCTTTAAAAATTCAAATACGGAAAATGTTTTGAACTTCCATATTTTCAATTTGTAAACGCTTTAACAGTATTTTACAATGTCTAATATCATCAACTAATATATGTATTTGGACATATTTAAACTAATTACATTTAATTTTGCCGGATAATGTAATTGACATTTTATTAATTATAGCTCTTCAAACATAGAAGTGTCTAAGGAGTATTTCAGGCACATAATGCTTTCTGAGTTTCAAAACAAGGGAATTCTGCAGGTGAAGCGACTGGAAATATTCACTCAGCTTATGGAGAAAAGTTCCTGAATGAAAGAACTGGCAGAAGATGGTTTGTAAAATTCAGATGTGGAGATTTCAGGCTTGAAGATGAAGCCCGAACAGGGCGTCCAATTGGGTTTGAGGACAAGCTCCATTTGGCAGAACTTGAAAAAGATCATACAGTTTCAGTTGAAGAACTTTGGTAAGCTAGCTTCGTTCAAACCATACAACTGTTCACCGCCATCTTCAACAGCTTGGAAAGGTCCCAAAACTCAGAAAATGAGTACCTCATGATTTGTCTGAAACCAACCGCAAATCCCGAGTGGAAATCAGCTCTTCTCTTCGTTTTTGTGAACTCATCTCACCCTTTTTGGACAGACTGGTGACTGGTGAGGAAAAGTGGGTCTTTCATGAAAATATTAAGCGTCATAGACATAGGCTTATAGAAGGGTAAAAGGCCCAACTGCAACCGGAAAGTGAACTCCATGTTTGGTGGGATTGCAAAGATGTCATCCAGTTACTATCAACTAATGCAACAATCAATACTCAAATCTCCTGTCAGCAATTAGAGCGCTTGAACGCAACTTTGAAGAAAAAAAAGAAAGGCCTGCTTTAGCAAAGATCACGTCATAGAGAGATCGCGGAAGCTGGCAGAGAAAAAATTGCTCATCCGCCTTAATCTACAGATCTTACTCCTTCAGATTACCATTTGTTCCGTAGTTTACAGAATCATTTGGGTGGATTAACTCTTGAAGCAACTGAAGAAGTCGAAACTGACCTGTCAGAGTTCTCTTCGAAACCGAACAAGGTTTTCACTAATAGGATTAAAAACCTTACCAGTAGACGGAAAGGTGTCATAGATAATCATGGAAACTATACTGACGATTAAGTTTCATTAAAATGTAAGATCTGATTACTTGTTTTCCTTATTTAAAATTCGGACATTACTTATGGGATGACCTGATTCTTGGCTATCGCTTTATTAAACAACATACAGGGATTATCTTAAATACATATTAATGTAGACTTAGTACATTTTTAGCTGACTGAGAAGAAAAACAACAATTAAGTTTAATATAATTACACCTCATATATTTCAAGGTCTAATGATAAATTAAATCGTATATTTTTGTTATGTATATAAATATATTTATAATTGTATATCTCTTTCTCTTTCTCTCTCTCTCTCTCTCTCTCTCTCTCTCTCTCTCTCTCTCTCTCTCTCTCTCTCTCTCTCTCTCTTTGTATGTATGTGTGTGTTATAAATATATATATTAGCTATGCCGACGGCACAAAATTAATGAAAGTAGTCAAGGAACCTTCTGATACTAATCTTCTACAGAAAGAGCAAGATGCCATATATAACTGCGCCGAGGAAAACAACATGCAATTTAATGCAGGTAAATTCCGAGCCCTATGCTACCAGCTAATTGGTGCTCAAAAGCCGCAACAACGATAATTAGAGAGTCAATCCCAGAATCACATATGGTGCGTACTCCCGGGATTGATATGAGCAACGATGCCTCCTCTCACATGCGTATCACCAAAATGGTAGCAGCGTGCAGGCGAATAGCTGGATGAATTCTGAGAACCTTCAGAACAAAGACACAGAAAACTCTGCTGTCCTATGGAGGACATCTGTCCCCTGCCGTCTGGACTACAACGATGATCTGCCTGAAGGTCTCAAGGTACTTCTCGGCGGTTTCATTGTTGGCTGATGCTGTGTCTCCATGCAAGGAAACACATTTTATTTTAAATCGTTTCTGCAGACGGTCAAACTATTCCTTGCTGGCTTGAAAATCTTCGGGCTCCGGTGCTGTCGATGGTATTGGTTGCGGTTCTTCGATGCCTTCTGCTCCGTCTGCTCTGTCGAACCCCTGGTATAATTTCCGCTCTTTCTCGCGGATGATGTTACCTTTCAAGGGGATGTTTTTCTTCTTGCAGTCACTGATCCACAATGTCAAGGAAGATTCCATCCTGACCAAGTGCTTATTTCTCACTGTCGTTATCTTTTTGGCACTTTCACAGACCTGATCGCTACCGCGTGTTTCTTTATGTAGCGTATGGTGCTTTCATTGATACCCTAACAGCGACCTACTGTAGCATAACTTTTACCTTCCTGGAGCATATCCAGCAGTTGTACCTTCTCATGGAGCGTCACAGCCCTTTTTCTGGCGCTTAGGTTCACTGCCAGAAGCCTTAGAATGTTTAGGGCGTTTGGGTGGCATCTTAGGGCTTTAATAACTCGTTTCGAAAAATACAGCACTCAACAAAATATTCGAGATAGCTACTGGACGCATCCCCCCCCCCAAAAAAAAACCCTACAAATAAATCTTCCTTGAGGTTAATACGCACATATCACCAATAGGAGATTGAGCCGAGATTTAAAATAGTCATGGTTTTTAAAAATTTAGTTTGTATTATCGCTAGATACAGTAATCTATACTATAATAATGATGATAATAATAATAATAATAATAATAATAATAATAATAATAATAATAATAATAATAATAATAATAATAATAATAATAGTAATAATAATAATAATAAGAGAGAGAGAGAGAGAGAGGGACCAGCAAGTAACCTAACTTCAATGAGCCTATATTGGCTCACAACCTTAAAAGTTATCCTGTTGAAATGAACAATGTGTATGATCAAATGTAGCGAAGATTTTAAAGAAAACACTGGTACAAAGTTCGCTAGCCCAAGTAATACTGGTGCGATATACATTCACTACAATGAGAGGTTGTTGTTGAGAGACAAATACAACGAGAGAGAGGGAGAGAATGTGTGTGTGTGTGTGTGAAATATACATAGATGTCGCTATACTAATTAGCAAGCTTTGAATAAAAGCCGGAATAAGAGATACAAGATACAATGAACTTGTAGCTAAAATAATCAAGCAACGTGATGCGGGGCTATTCTAATCAGGGGGAGCTTCAACTATGAAGGGGCGTCCAATAAGCCAGCAAATACAATTATAACGTTATTAATAATTTAGCCTCAAAAAGTGTGAAAAAAATAATATATATTGCCACGAAAGAAGTCATAAAAAATTGCGAGCGTTAGTTACGATTGCGTGAATATGCGGTGGTTTCGCGAACAAGTATTCGTTCTACGAATAACCCGGACCGCGAATTCCGAACCGCCATTGAGCTGGGG
>NC_068996.1:42406868-42407200 GCF_001194135.2 Octopus bimaculoides | reverse complement strand
ATATATATATATATATATATATATATATAAATACAGCGTAAACTAGTAAAATCAGCAGAAGAATTCCAGTCAGAATATATCGGTTTTTGACATTGCCGGAGACAGTAATATTGTCAGAAAGTGCTTAAATCAGTCGATAGCTGACGTTGAGAAGTTAAGCATTGTAAGCTGTAACTATGTAGGAATATATTCATATGCTTCGAACTGTACATACATACATACATGTTTGCATACATATAAACATACGTACATGAATGCATGCATGCATACATACAATCATGCATGCAAACATACATGCGTACACACACGTATATATATATATATATATATAT
>NC_068996.1:42404836-42405693 GCF_001194135.2 Octopus bimaculoides | reverse complement strand
TATATATACATATATATATATATATAACAATGAGTAACGAAAGTGTCAATTCATTACGTACGTTTCATACGACTCCTTTAATTGATTACTAAAAACATTACATCATTTGAACGAAACCACTTACGTCAGATGAACACATAGACCTCAAACATAAAGGATAAACCACTAGTATAAACCACATATTATAGTATAAACACATATTCACATCAATAATGGAGCTAAAAATAATTATTTTGCTTCTGTTGTCATATCTCTAGCAGAATTAGTTTAGTAAATTAATTTAGCAAAAAGGCGGTGAGCTGGCAGAAACGTTAGCACGTCGGTCGAAATGCTTAGCGGTATTTTGTCTGCCTTTACGGTCTGAGTTCAAATTCCGCGGATAACGACTTTGCCTTTCATCCTTTCGCGATCGATTAAATAAGTACCAGTTAAGTACTGTAGGTCGATGTAATCGACTTAATCCCTTTGTCTGTCCTTATTTGTCCCCTCTATGTTTAGCCCCTTGTGGGCAATAAAGAAACAAGAATTAGTTTAGTAAGTAAGGCATGCCTTGCCATTTAGAGAGTAGCAGAGGAAATAGTGGGGGTAAAAATAAAAGGAGTGGTGACCTAGAAAAGAAGCCCGTCGTATATATACATATGCATATATATATATATATATATATATATGACCGTTGACTGAACACTATTCAATTTTTTTTCTCCGTGTTTTTCTCCTTGTCTCCGTATTCTTTCTGTTGAAGAGCGTAGCTCGAAACGTCAAAGACTTTCCGTATTCCCGAGCGTCATACTAATATATACTTTTGTTATTTACACCACCTGTCCTCGTCTGTTGTTATTATTTGTATATTCTCCCAT
>NC_068996.1:42403011-42404373 GCF_001194135.2 Octopus bimaculoides | reverse complement strand
ATATATATATATATATATATATCTATATATATATATACATACATACATACAAACACAACTGTTTCCAATTGTTCCATTTGCGTGCGTATATATATATATATACGCACACAAATGGAACAATTGGAAATGGTTGTTTTAGACTGTCCGATAAAATCGTGTTCCATTCCATCCAACGTTCTGCATCTCCATTTCGACGCTTTAAGTCAACAGATCACAATGAAAACATACATATCTTCATTAGCGTTTGTTTTCATTATTCAACGCTGTGCTTTTACGGGTTCATAAAAATTGATACATGGTACAAATTTATGTCTAGATTGAATGAACGTGCATAAAGAAAATGCCTTCACAATGGATACATCTGTGGCAAGATACGATTCATAGATTCTTCACCAAGACGGTTTTATCAAGTCAGCCATCTGCGGCGCTGTAATCAAGTGAACATTTGGCTGGAAGGGAGTGATAGGAATAAATAAAATACATAAATGAATAAAGTACATAAATAAATGAATAAATAAATGAATAAATAAATAAACAATTAATAAACAAATAAATAAACAAATGAATGAAAATAAAAAAGAAATCACTGAGGCAGCGATTTTGGCAAGAATAGGTAACTGTTAACGAAAGGAAAACAGAGAACAAAGAATCCAGTTTAAACTAGATGCAAATAGACAAAGAAAGAAGAAGCGTTAATTTTTTTTTTTTTTTTATAACACAAGATACATCAGATTCTTTTTCAACTTCCTTCCGCCCACTTAACTTCGAATGTTATTCATTGAATTCTTTCTTTACATTTTTCGGCGTTTGTTATTTCTATCCTTTCCTTCAACTTTTCTTTGAATTCGAATCGAAATGGTGATTCCCTCCGTCTCTTCCTCTCTTTCATCATCTCCTTCGGTTCCTCGTTCTCTTCCTTCATCTTTCTTTCATTTTTCTTTTTCTTTCTATCTATCTTTCTTTTTCTTTCTATCTATCTTTCTTTTTCTTTCTATCTATCTTTCCTTCTTCCTTCCTGTTTTCGTTTCCTTCTTTCTTTCTTTCCTTTCTTTCTCTTTTCCTTTCCTTCTTTCTTTCCTTTCTTTCTTTCTTTCTTTCTTTCACTCTTTCTTTCACTCTTTCTTTCTTTCTTTCTTTATTTCTTTCTTTCTTTCTTTCTTTCTTTCTTTCTTTACTTCTTTCTTTCACTCTTTCTTTCTTTCTTTCATTCTTTCTTTCTTTCTGTCTTTCTTTCTTTCTTTCTTTCTTTACTTCTTTCTTTATTTCTGTCTTTCTTTCTTTCTGTCTTTCTTTCTTTCTGTCTTTCTTTCTTTCTGTCTTTCTTTCTTTCTGTCTTTCTTTCTTTCTGTCTTTCTTTCTTTC
>NC_068996.1:42400786-42403001 GCF_001194135.2 Octopus bimaculoides | reverse complement strand
TCTTTCTTTCTTTCTTTCTTTCTTTCTTTCTTTCTTTCTTTCTTTCTTTCTTTCTTTCTTTCTTTCTTTCTTTCTTATTAATTTTCTTTCTTTCTTTCTGTCTTTCTTTCTTTCACTCTTTCTTTCACTCTTTCTTTCTTTCACTCTTTCTTTCTTTATTTCTTTCTTTCTTTCTTTCTTTATTTCTTTCTTTCACTCTTTCTTTCTTTCTGTCTTTCTTTCTTTCTTTCTTTCTTTCTTTCTTTCACTCTTTCACTCTTTCTTTCTTTCTTCCTTTTTTCGTTTCCTTCTTTCTTTCCTTCTTTCTTTCCTTCGTTCCTTCGTTCCTTCCTTCCTTCCTTTCTTTCTTTCCTTCATTCTTTCTTTCTTTCTTTCTTTCTTTCTTATTTTCCTGCCTCTGATGTTTTAATATCTCTCATGCGATTTATTTCCTTTAACTCGCGCCGCCATATTTTTCTCCTGCTTAACCCCTGTCTGTATTCTGCCTTTCTCTCCATTCACCTTTCTCCTATTTTCTCGCCCATTCTCACTTTTTTCCCCCATTCCTCACCCTCTATCCATCTCTGACACTCTCCCTTTCTCATCTCTCTCTCTATCTCTCTGATTCATGTTTGAATATTTTTGATAAATTTTTCTCAGTTTTCTTAATGACTTCTTGCCAGTTTTCTACACCTAACTACCTACCTACATACATACATACCATCGTACCTACCTACCTACCTACCTACCTACCTACCTACCTACCTACCTACCTACTTACATACCTACCTACCTACCTACCTACATACATACATACATACATACATACACACATACATACATGCATGCATACATATATACATACATGCAAACATACACATATTCATACACGCATATAAACACATCTATCTATCTATCTATCTATCTATCTATCTATCTATCTATCTATCTTTCTATCTTTCTATCTAGAATAAGTACTAGGCTTACACAGAATAAGCTCTGGGGTAGATTTGCTCGACTAAAGGTGGTGCTCCAGCATGACCGCAGTCAAATGACTGAAACAAGTAAAAGAATAAAAGAATGATATAATGAGGTTGAAAGTTCTTTTTATAAAAACATTACAAATAAATTATAAATTATAAAGCTCTAAAATAAATTGCAGATGCCAAAAACTTATATATATGTTTCGGTTCATACCTATAGGTGATTCGTAATTCTAAGCATTTGGGTAGGGTCACATGCTATGAAATGATCATCATTTTCAAGTATAGGGGAAGAATCTCATCAGTGCTTTGTGAGCTTATACTAAAAAGGTTATTATATTTCTTGAAAGGATGCGGACGAATTACTAAGAAGTTTAAGCAGTTAGATTATATATGTTTTTAGCTCACGAATTATAGGTGTAAGGAAAGATAAAATAAAATAAAATAAATAAATAAAGTACAAATAAAGGTAAAGTAAGAAGATATAATATAAAAGTAAAGAAAAATATAAATGTATATAAAATAGTATTTAAATTTAAGCAAAATAAACGAACGATACTTAAATATGCAAGGATGAATTATAGAATAAAATAAATTAAGGATAAGTTAGATACTAAAAATAAAAAAGTATTAGGCGTAGGAGTGGCGTAGGAGTGGCGTAGGAGTGGCTGTGTGGTAAGTAGTTTGCTTCCGGTCTTGTGCGTTGGCTTCTCCTGTAGACACGAGGATCAGATTGGACGGGTGTTTTTTAACTCCGTCCAAAATGGAACTTTGATGTCGACGGAGTTCATGAAAGAAATTAGTAAAGCAGCTAAAAGGTAGGAGAAATTTTGTTTTTGAGGTACAGTGGGGCTACGTTATTTTATTGTTAGTTTTTACAAATAAGGTATCTTCACTGGCCTCGAGGCATTTTTTCTCTCCTTTCGTTGCGTTTGTTTTAGTAAAGAATTATCGGTGGGCGTTACCTCGCCGCAAGAATTCTTTCTATCTTTTGATTTTTCTGAGGACTTACTGTATTTGGAAGACTTTTTGTAAACGGTTATTTGTTGCTTGCTGCAAAGTTCGCGGCGAACATCTGTTTTTATGCCTAAAGTCATTATGGATTACCTAGGATTGCCAGGACTTCGAATGGGCCAAAAGACATTTAATTTGAACAACACGGCGAATTTAGCGGTGTTGCAAATTCAATTTTTGAAAAAAGGAAAAATTTGAAAATTTATGACAATTGGCTTATACTAAGAGCACTAGTATTT
>NC_068996.1:42391128-42392320 GCF_001194135.2 Octopus bimaculoides | reverse complement strand
TATTCTGATTATATGTCTGTGCACACGTTTGAATGTGGTGTGTGCCAGAGGGTTTGCAAATCCAATGGGGGTCTTAAAAGACATGTTAGGATCCACAATGAGCAGAACTTACTTGCAGGTATTGGTAGTGCAAATCAGAGGTGCAATCTGTGTGGGTGTTTTTTCAAAACACTGTCTGGTTTAAAAAGCCACATCAGACGCCATGAAAGGGCTAAGGTGTAGGTGCAGGAGGTGGTCAAACTCTGTTTAAGGAGTAGACAACCACCATGTATGTATATACGTAATTATGTGTGACACGAAATGGGTCTCAGAAGAAATATGTCCAAGTGGTCAGTGGCTTTAGTATAGGTAGGAAAATTCCCGGACAAGGATGGAAAAGTGTATTAAATATAGGATTAACGATTCTAAACACAGCAGTTAGTTCCTTTTTTACTTTTTTAAAATTTCGTTTTAATTAAGCCGATTTCCACTTTCCAAAGAAACTTCTTAATTGTCTTATGTCAAATGTTTTCATCTGATCCGAAACGGGAAGAACACTGCCAAATCTATGTCACCTATTAAAGCAGATACACGTGACCTTAGCTGTCAGTTAACTGCAGATCGAAAATCCGTACGAGATTTATCCCCGTTAGGTATGTTAATTCATTCAAAATTCAATGAGATGTTTTGAAATTATCTCTTCTCCTCCTATAGGGTAGCTAACAGTTAGGTTTCTCTGTTCTCTTCTTTTATTTCTTTCTTTTGCTGTCAAATGACATTTATAAAAATTAATAATTCATCGTTGATGACATTCAGTTAACTCACTCTCACAACTTATATGCACGCATGCGTGTATTTTGTGTGTTTGTAGTGTGTGTGTGTGTGTGTGTGTGTGTGTGTGTGTGTGTGTGTGTGTGTGTGTGTGTGTGTGTGTGTGTGTGTGTGTGTGTGTGTGTCTTCGTGTGTATGCGTTTGTGTTAGAGAATGTACCTGTGAGTGTATATATGTGTATGTGTGTACTTATGTACATCTATATGCCACTGCAAGTGTGGTTTAAATTCGAATTTAGTACGTGTGTGTGTGCCCGAAGGTATGCATTTTTGTATGTTTTATACATAAGGGTTATGAGCATGCATATGAAAGGTAGAGTAAGAGTAGGGGAATAAAAGAGGACGAGGACAAGGTGGTGGTGGAAGAAGAATGAGGAGGTGGG
>NC_068996.1:42388279-42389114 GCF_001194135.2 Octopus bimaculoides | reverse complement strand
TGATGATGATGATGATGATGATGATCGTGGTGTGGTTTTGGTGATGACGACAAGGATTATGGTGGCGATAGTTGTGATGGAGGTGGCGGTGATGGCGGCAGCGGCGGCGGTGGCGGCGGCGGCGGCGGCGATGGTGGTGGTGGTGATGGTGATTAGTTGTTGTGGGCATGATGATGATGATTATGATGATGATAATGACGACGTCAATGACAACGACGATGAGGAAGAGGAAGGGGAAGAGAAGTAAAGTGAAAAAAAAAAATTGAAAATGAGGAGAAGGAAAAAGAGGAGAAAGGAAAATGAGGAGGAAGGGGAAGAACTGTTGTAGAGGTAGGAGGAACAAGAGTAAAATGGTGGCGTTATTGGCGATCGAAAAGTTACGATAACGGTTTGAGTTTGTTGTTTAGTCCCAAGAATACACTATCAGAGCAACAGTATGGATAAAAGGAATTCGAGCAATCTCCAGTAGCAGCCGGCTTTGCCCTTAGACTATACTATCCATCATGCATATAGCTTCCGTATGGAGTAGGTCGACTGAGATTTGAGGTATATTAGTTTCCTGCCCCTTGCATGTCAGTGCCACAGTGCAGATTGGTGCTGTTTGCTGTTGGTCATACTGATGAATTTTATTTAGAGGGAAAATTTATTGGGCAAAATGTCAGCCGGATGATAATAGATGTGGGGCCTCAGAAGCACTTGAAAAGCTAAAACTTTGAATTGGATAGTGATTATGTACGTGTTTTCATGTAGAAGCATATGTATATGTGTGTGTGTGTGTGTGTTTGTGTGTGTGTGCATACATCCTTGTATATATATATATATATATATATACATA
>NC_068996.1:42385072-42388147 GCF_001194135.2 Octopus bimaculoides | reverse complement strand
TACATATATATATATATATATATGTGTGTGTGTGTGTGTGTGTGTGTGTGTGTGTGTATAATCGAAGGAACGTGGTCGAAACGATCGTTGTGAGCAATATAGTTTCTCCTCTATTCCATTTTCCGTTTCTATCATTTAATCTAGGCGTAACTGTTGATGGAGACACCGCCTAGCAAATTATTTTATTTGCTACTATAGAGTCTGAAACCATGGTCCAAGAGACAGATGGTAAATGTTTTTATTTTTATTTTTCATTCACTTCGAAATTTATCCTTAATAGTGGTTTGGATTTTGGCTATTCCTTCTAGCGTGCCAGGTATCCTAAGATGGTTACCTTTTATGTGTTTAAATGTACACTGTATACATATATATATATACGTTTGTGTGCGTGCGTGTGTTTGTATGTGTGTTTTTATGTGCGTATGTGTATGTTCGTGCGTGTATGATATGTATCACTCTCTCTTTCTCTTTCTCTCTCTCTCTATATATATATATTTATAAATATATGGACATATACGCATATATATACACATATGTATGTATGTATGTATGTATGAATATGTGCAGATTTGTATATTTTATCTATGTATTCTCATGCATATAGCTACATATCTAGACATGGTTATATATATTTAAATGATAAATTTCTTGAAAGTTTTACCTATTCTTACAATTCCAGTGATGGATTGGATCTGTAGTCTTCTAATTAGCTTTCTCCTTTCTGGTTTTGAGAAGCCTAATTTCTCAAGATTGGTATTTATGCAGAGTGTTACATATCCCAGGACCCCAATAATTACAGGTATAAACCTGAACTTGTAATCTGGATAGAGAAACTGCAGATTTCTCAACAGTTCAGCATAGGTGTTCTCTTTTTCACTGATTTTCAGCTTTATGTTAACATCGGCTGGGCACCTAATTTCCACAAGTGTGCACAGCGTCTCTTCTCTATCCCACATCATTATATCAGGTCTGTTGTGCTGACATTTCATTGAGGTCTTCACTGGTACATTCCACCAGTATTCCTTTTTATAGTGAGTGGCTATGGCTTCTACCATATTGTGGGTTCTTATTTCTTTCTCCTCGAGATTATCCTTGCGGCGGATTTCATTATAGAGTGTCCTAGCTACAACGTCATATCTCATCTGTAGATAATACCGTGATGACATTTTCGGACAACTGCGTATGATGTGGGTGATATCTTCAGTGTGAACTCCACAAGGTCTGTATAGTTTGTCACATTATACGGCTTTTCCTGCATCTCTATCCCTTTCGTGCATCAGGTACTTGGTTGATATTTCCTGTTCCTGGATTGCAAACGCATACCCTTCAAAGTGGCGGGTAGTAGTCCGGCAATTGATAAACTGCTTTGATGATCGATGTTACTATCATCACGTAGTTTTCTACTAACATATCCATGCATTGTCTTCTGCTCGTATAGGCTCCTCCTTTCATCTATGTTACGGTAGAGTCGTGCGACTTCTTTGGGAATGTATTCTAGATTATCCGACAAAGAGTGCTGTACAAAGAGCTGCCTTCTGAGTCTTCGATGCTTCGTGGTTGAAAGATGTTGCCGGGGGGATTTGATGCGACATTCAAAGGCATTTTGGATCGTTGTTAAGCCTCAACCGCCTTGTTTACGTTTTAGGTAGAGGCGGTCTACGTCACAGTTTATGTGAAAATTGCGTGTGCTTGTTAGTATTTTTCGGGTTTTCACAGGAATTGCACGCATCTCATCAAGTGTCCAATCAAGCATTCGGAATGTTGGTATGAGTTACTGGCACTGCAAACACATTGTGGGCCACTGTTTTATTGAATGCAAAGAGTTCTGAGGTCTAAATTTTCTTTATTCGGCTGTCATATTCTTTAGTGACATGTGTTTTGTTACTGGTGCCATTGTAAGATATATTTTCATCCACCCCTAGATACCTGTAACATTCCTTGTCAGATACATGGAAACAGTCAAATCATTGAGGGAGATGTTCCTAGTTTGGTTTATAGTTTTCCCCCTTTTCACAACCATATAACATTTATCCTGTATGTATGTACGTACGTATGTATGTATGTATGTATGTATGTATGTATGTATTGGCTCGGAAAAATGAGTACTTGGCCTCATGATAATATTTATTTTGTCTATGTCAGCCTCTTTGCGACTGACTTTCGACTCCGTGCATTGGGTCTTCGGGCATAGTCGCAAGTTGTCCGAAAACCCTGAGCTCACATCCTCTCACATTTATGGTAATTTCAAAAATGCAGACGCTTTAACTTATTGTTGGCCTTAAAATAAGACCAGTCAGATTTTATGCTGATTGAAAACTTGTTACAGAAGGACCAGCATCAAGAAATGAGAGAGAATTTTGTAGAATACGTCGGTAGCGTTTCTGTGTCGACGAAAGCTCATTAGTTCGGGTTGGCGTTGGGGCAACTTCTGATCTGTTTCTAGAACTCCTTTACATCTGAATAAACTAGAGCAACTTAAAGTGCTACGTTGAAGAACACAACGCTACATCCGGTCGGGGAATTCAAACCACAATCACACAATTGCGTGTAAAACAACTTAACCATTAGGCTAGCCACGTTTTCGTGACACAAAATTAGAAGTATGACTAGCGAAACGAAATCGATCAAGTTATCGCTGAAGAGAACGAAGCTTATAACTGTACAGGAGAATATGGTGAAAAAGTAGTTAATAACAGAAAAATTTAATGGAATGTGTGATGGAATGTCTACGCCACAGTGCTACTGGTAACATGTAATCCAGTACAACCTGTTGCATGGTCGGGTCGTCGGCGACTAAACTGGCAACCCCACCAGGCTTGCTTGGTGAGGAGGGTGTTATTGGACACCCTGCAGGACGAAAAATAAGACCTGTCAAAGGGCGGATGAACTCCTGAACAGTCAACGACCATCCAACAAAATGTCTGTAAATATGTATATATATATATATGTATGGGTGTGTATATGTGTGTGAATGTCTGTAAATATGTATATATGAATAATTTTAATTTTATATATATACTATTTTTTATCTTTTATATTTTATTTATATATATATATTTTTTTTATTATTTATTT
>NC_068996.1:42374687-42381276 GCF_001194135.2 Octopus bimaculoides | reverse complement strand
AGGATGATGCAAGCAGTGCTCAAGAGACATTTAAGGAAAAAGGTGAAGACTGAGAAGGTGAATGACAAGGACCTTTTTGTGTGCACAGTCTGTGACAGACCATGTCTGTCCTTGGCTGGCCTCAAATCTCACCTGCGAACCCATGGAAAACAAACCTCATCCAGCTATTCTGATTATATGTCTGTGCACACGTTTGAATGTGGTGTGTGCCAGAGGGTTTGCAAATCCAATGGGGGTCTTAAAAGACATGTTAGGATCCACAATGAGCAGAACTTACTTGCAGGTATTGGTAGTGCAAATCAGAGGTGCAATCTGTGTGGGTGTTTTTTCAAAAACACCCACACAGTATGTATGTATGTGTGCATTTTTGTAAGTATATACGAAACCAAGCTATATGCCAACAATCGAGTGCGAGCAGAATGGATAAATAAGTATACTAGTAAGTGACCAAATCTGAAACTTGTTGCTTACTTTTACATTGTATAACGTGAACGCTTCCGCACTAAGAGCTTGTCTTTCAGTTAATACCGATACGATAAATTAATATCGATGGAATAGTCAGAAATGTTGGACACATATCTCTGTTGTTCAATGAGTCTGAAGATTATACCTCAATTAGTTTCAAACTTGGTTTTAGTTTCCTAATAAACGTGCACCTGTGATCTTCAGATTTACAGTGGCATCTCTTCCATGCTGAAATATCGCGCAAATATCGAATCAATTTGTGAACATACTCTTGTATAATTACTCTCTGGACTAAATTAAACGTATGCATGTTACAATGACGACACAACATCTGGAAAACTGATTATACATATCACAAGTCATATGATAAAACTGTTTTCTTTTCTACTCTTCACAGCCCAGGACAGCGACCAAGTTAGCAGTTTAGGTGTTAACTGTTGTTATAAAAGACCAATATTGTCTTATAGCATATCCTCGTTTTCGTGTTAATTTACTTTTTTGTATTTATCTGATTTTACGTGGTCTTCATCGCCTACATTCTACATACCAGCACCGATCCGCTACACAAGGGGTGTAAAACTACACGTTCAATCTAACCCGTTAAAGTAAAGCTATACGTTGTTTAACGTGAAATACATCAAACGGAAGACCAAAACGGAAATAAAAACGTACATCTCGCACAAGTTTTGAAGGTGTTCTAAAAGGCAAATATAAAGAATAGAACGAAAACAGAGTACGAATATAAGCGAACAAGTCGAAATGAAAATCTATCTATATGAAAAAATTGATATATAGTGATTCCTCGCAGTACAAATTTAATTCGTTCTATGACCGTGCTCGTTTTACAATTTACTCGTTTTACAATTCAATTTTCCCCATTGAAATTAACTAAAACATAATTAATCCGTTCCAGCCCAACAAAACCACTCAAAAATAATTTTTTACGGGTTTTAAAACATAAAAGGTGTAGTTACAAGTAAAATGAGAATTATAAAAAAGGGAATTCAAAAGAAATATGCTAAGTGGTTTTATTAACTGAATTACCTTAAAAATGGGACGATTTGTGCGCGAGGAAGACGATAGAGCGGGGATGAGGTAGATTACTGTTCTGAAGGTGGTTCTCCTTCCATTAAGACTTCATGAAGAGCAATTATTGGCGTTTTCTCTCTCACTTCGCTTAATTTAGCCTTTTGAGACACACTTTCTTCACTTTTCACACTTGTAGTTCGTTTCATTAGAAGCATATCAAGAGAAATCTGCTTTTTCCTGTCTTTCAAAATGTTACGAAAATGCTCCAGGGAAGTGTCATTAGATAAAACAGCTGCACAACTTGTAACTACTTTTTCGGGATGATATTGTTCTACAAATTCAAAGAGATACTGCCACTTTGCCTACATTGCCTTTATGCCACTCGTAGAGATAGCATTCTCCGCTACACTGTCCTCCTTCAGGGAATCAATTTCTTCTACCGCATCCGAATGCTGCTGCTCCTGAAGCTGCAGGAGTTCATCAGTCATCAGTTCCTCTGAGTGTTCCGCGACGAGATCGCTAGTGTCCCCATCATCAACCTCGAGTTCTATAGAATTGCTACGAGACACTATTTCCTTGACTACAGGTGTCTCAGATTCAAACTCAAGGAAGACTCTTTCGCATACAGTCAGGCCACAGTTTCATCCATGGAGAATTCAGCATTCTCTTCGTTACACCATGCCAGGCGATATCGATGATTTTCAGGCAGTTTACAATGTTGTAGCGCTCCTTCAAAACTCATGAAGGGTTAGATTTATATTTTCAGTGATTTCAAAGCAACAATGTAACAAGTGTTTGATACACAATTTCTTAAAATTAGAAATCACCTGTTGGGCTGCAAGATAAGGATGGTGTTGCCTGAAAGGTACAGAACTTTTATAAATTTATATTCGTCCAGGATATCATCTTCGAGATTAGGAGGGTGAGCAGGAGATTTGTTGAGGATGAGGAGGGCCTTGAGAGGAATATTGTTCGACAGAAGGTACTTTTTCACTGCTGTTCCGATGACAAGGTTGACCCACCTGAAGAAGAATTTCCCGATGACCCAAGTTTTAGCGTTTGGCCTCCACATGACCTGCAGCTTCTTCTTTATGATTTTGTGTGACTTGAACGCTCGTGGGTTTTCGGAATGGTAGACAAGGAACGGCTTAATCTCGACTCGCATTGACACAAAGGGCGAGAGTTAGCCGATCTTTCGTAGGCTTATCACCTAGCATTTTCTTCTCCTCTGCAGTTATGTAGGTTTTTCTGGACATTTTTTTTTCCAAAACAGGCTAGTTTCATCACAGTTGAATACCTGTTGTGCGATGTACCCCTCGGCTGCGATGAGCTGACGGAATTCAAGCACGAAATCTTCAGCTGCCTTAGTGTCAGAACTCGCTGCTTCATACCTGATGACGCAATGAACACCAGTCCTCTTCTTGAAATTATCGAACCAGCCGTGACTGGTCTTAAATGCGTCTGCTGCTGTCTCCTCCGCCTATGTTCCAGGATCCTGCTTCAGGAGGTCCCCATACAGTGCTCGTGCTTTCTCGTTGATCCACATGAGAAGCAATTTTTCCATCTCCTCGCGGACAGATGTGCGCTGCTTGGAGAGCCTGGAGACACCGTTTGCTGTTTTAACGGCTTTGATCTCGTCCTTTTTCTTCAGGGTGGTGCAGATCGTCTGTGTGCTTCGATCGTATTGACATGCTATGTCCACTACACGCACTCCTCTCTCATGTTTATCTATCATTTCCTTCTTCAATTCTATCGTAATCAGCTTTTCCTGCTTCTGGGCACTGTCCATTGCACTGACCTTCTTAGAACTCATGGCTAACACAACTAATTATTATAAAATGACAGCAAAAATATACAAAACTAAAATCATTGGGAAAAACACAATAGAGATGCTGCTGCAACGAGATAAACACGTGAAATGAGCGAGCGGAGGGGGCGCTTGTTGGGAGAGAGTGTTTGCCGACTAGCGGCTGCTTGTGTGAAACTCGCTCGTATTGCAAATTTCGCTCGTACTTCAAGACAAAAATTCGCACACGTCTCGGCTCGTACAGCAAATTGCTCATACAAAGGTGCATTCGTATTGCAAAGTTCTACTGTATATGGCTTAATATATATGCTTTTACGGGTTCGATTGAAGTGTAAGGTGTATCTTGCAGGCCAAGCAAGGACAGATTTTGTTGAAAACTATTCATAGTAAAAGTGTCAATATACATTAAAACAATCTTATTTACAACAAAGCAGAGTATGAGGCGTTAGCAATGTTTGTGCACGGAAATGTGTTGCTAAAACTCATCAAAATGTATATATATATATATAGTCCTCTAAGAGTCCCTAGTGTAAGGAAGACGCATTGATTTCACTAATCAGAACGGGTGTTAATCAAGACTCCTATGCTCCGAATCTGAGCACCCGCTACCTAGATATAACTGCTTTATACAATAGATTGAAATTAACAACAATAATTTTTTTCCTTTAAAAGTGAGCTGGCCGTATGTGCAACATACGTAAGCATATTTGTATGTGTATGTACACACACGCACACACACACACACACACACACACACACACACGCACACATACACACACATACACACAGCCGCACCCACACCCACCCACACAGATACACAAACTCACACACACGCACATATATGTATATATGGAGAGACTTAGAACTGTCTATCTATCCATCTATCTATTTATCTATCTATCTATCTATCTATCAATCTATCTATTTGTTTGCCTGTCTGTCTATCTATATATCCATCTATCTATCTATTTGTTTGCCTGTCTGTTTATCAATGCATACATCCATCCGTCAATCCATCGTCCATCCATCCATCCATCCATCCATGTATCTACATATCTGTCTATATAGATATGTAGATACATACAGATAGAGAGCTCTCTATCTGTCTGTCTGTCTGTCTGTCTGCCTGTCTGTCTGTCTGTCTGTCTGTCTGTCTGTCTATCTATCTATCTATCTATCTATCTATCTATCTATCTATCTATCTATCTATCTATCTATCTATCTATCTATTTATTATTGCAAAACTAAACCTCCTTATATCTTCTTGAGCTTTACTGCCATTTTTGTTCAATTTTGGGGGTGGGTGCGGTGGGGGATCTTTTCTAACCTCTAGTTGTAACAGCATTCCTTGTTATCTTACTACATATATCCAAACCATATTGCCTGAGGTAGTTCAACACATTACATGAATACACACACGCTCGTGCGGACACCCACTTACACGCATACACACACACACACGAACACACAAACGCATGCACACACACACGAACACACAAACGCATACACACACATAGATATGTACCTGTATATAAAACAACAATAACCCAAAAGAAGATGGCGGAAAGTGTTCTTAATAATAAAAGTAATTAGAGTGAGCTTAGAAATCTTAGCGAACCTGAACATTTTCACAAACCGTAACTTCGAGAATCATTTCTTTCTCACGTCCGAAAAATGCCAACCAGAAACCTCGGAGTAACGATTAATGAATCTCTTTTCAGCACCAGTCAGATTTTTTGGTACATACATACATAACCATGAACATACTCTCTCTCTTTTCTCTCTCTCTCTCTGTCTCTCTTTCTCTGACACACATACACACACATACATTACAGAAAATGCTTGTGTTTGAGACCTTCAGTTCTTTCTACACGTGACTCTAATTGTACTCAAATAGCTAGGCCTTTATCTCTCGAGTATATTTTGATATCAGTTATCACACAATAGCGAAAATATCTCATTTCTTTAAACATGCAAAATTTCATACGCTAGCTTGATGCGATACAATAAAGGTTCGCTCTCCATTTCAATTGAAATGCATTCACTTCCGCTATACACTTCATATATACACGCAACGCGCTCATGCTACTTCGTATGTGTATATATATATATATATATATACAGTTATTATATAACATTTATTTCTCTTAACATACACACACACACATACTCACGCTCATGTGTGTGTGTATGTATGTGTGTTTGTGTGTGTGTGTGTGTGTGTGGGTGTGTGTGTGTGTGTGTGTGTGTGCGTGTGTGTGAGAGAGAGCGAGCGTGTGTGCGTGTGTGTAAATGTGTTCTTGTAGATAGATTTTCGCTTCGATTTCTTCGGTTGTATTCGTACTCTGTGTTCGTTTTATTTCATATATTTGCCTTTTGTTATTTCTCCGCTAATTAGAACACCTTCAAAATTTGTGCGAGATGTGCGTTTTATTTCCGTTTTGGTTTTCCGTTGACTCTATTTCACGTTCGCCAACGTGTAGCTTCTTACGATACGTATGTAACGCACCTACCTACATGCGTGCATACATACATATATACATACATACCTACATGCATACATACGTACGTACACATATACTAACACACACATACGCACACAAACACACACATAAATTTAAGGCATTACATTGACATTCACATTATATAAATTTCTGCAATCGTAAAGAAAATTAAATTCATAGTAATGATGGTGGTGGTGGTGGTTTTGGTGGTAGTGGTGGTTGTGGTGGTGGTGGTGGTGATGGTGATGGTGGTTTTGGTGGCAGTGGTGGAAAGTACGAAAGGAAGACAGAGAGAGTGAGAGTGAAATAGAAAGAGATAGTAAATTATCGTTAAATGAGAATTATAATTTCATTAGCTCATTTATGAAACTGGTAATCCTTATAATTTAGTACAAAAATCTATCTATCTATCTATCTATCTATCTATCTATCTATCTATCTATCTATACGTCTGTCAAGCTGTTTGTTTGTCTACCTGCCTTTATGTATGTACGTGTAAATATATGAATGCATGTGTGTATCCATATTTATGTGTGTATATATATATGTGTGTGTGTATATATATGTTTTAACGATGCGTCCTGCCCAGCTCTTCGAAACGCCGGTGTTAAAACGTGGGTAGCTGATGAAGTAGAATGTTCTCTATGTGGCTTGTGTGTTTTCACGTCTACGTTTTGTTTGCAATGTCCTGTACCCAGATATGCACCTATACATACAGGTGGATGTCGGTATGCACATACCTGTACGTATATATGCATATACTCATTTACTATTTGTTTATATA
>NC_068996.1:42371686-42372381 GCF_001194135.2 Octopus bimaculoides | reverse complement strand
ATATATATATATATATATATATATATATATATACACATATAGCCAACACAGTTGCTGTTGTAACACTGAAGTCATTTTATATATAAGAGAAGACAACATCCCAGATAAGTTTATCTTTTAAATTTTAAGGTATCGTTTATGAAGTTAAAAGCTGCAATGTCATTGTCTTAATGTCATTGTCTTAATGTCATCATCTTTTTTATCACAGCTCGTGGTAGTTATCCAGTGTTTTGTAAGCTATGTTGTTCGTGGGTGAGGTGTTTATTTAGATAGCAGATTGTAATGATGGTGAGTGTGTGGTAGTAGTGCTAACAATTGAGTATCAATGCTTTCGTTGCTGTTCTTGATTTTGTTGTTGTTTGTAGTGGTGATAGTGGCGGTGATGGTGGCGGTGAAGATGGTCGACTACGTATTACTAGCGATGGCTATGTCTATATTACTGACGCTGTATGAAGACAAGAGTTGGAAGATAAATCTAAACCTTCAGGATGTGGTCTAATGATGGAGTTGGAATGCAAACGTGGGTGGTCTCATCCAGAACACCCCCCCCCACACACACACACACACGATCACACATACACAGTCTCTCCCCCCCGCCCCACATACACGCATTCAACACACATCTACACAGAAAGAGAGAGAAACCCTACACATATGTTGGTATACATACATACATACATACATATATATATATA
>NC_068996.1:42370419-42371323 GCF_001194135.2 Octopus bimaculoides | reverse complement strand
ATATATATATATATATATATATATATATATATATATTTGTATTGGTATATGTATATGTGTATAAGCTGTATGTGAGTGTGTGTGTGTAACATCCGAATAAAATTCCACTTAAAATTGTTGAAAAAGTAAAATGGAAATCCAGGGCAAAAGAATAGTGGAGGGTGGGGTGGAAATGAAACAAAAATATCTTAATTAGGAAAGAAATCAGAGCAACGCAACTATAAAACTACAAAAACATGGTGTGAAAGCAGCCACCAACAATCTCGAAGTTTCCACAGAGAAGCCAGTTTACCCTGAGGACATTGTCGATTCCTTAGCAATGATATGAAGTTTTCTGAAAAACTGAGATTAGCATTTTTTCCGTGTTTGTTCTGACAAGTCTAAACATAATGCCTTTTGGTGTTTGAAATGAGGACTAATTTTCTTGCTGTATAATAGTTATACATCTCTAAGCCCATCGTCACTATCTTTCTTATCATTGCTGGCTTAGTTTAACTAGAGCTACAATTTGCAATGTTTTCTTTCGTTTCTTTGAAGATAGTTGGACATAATTGCAGGGGAGATTTTAATGCTAATTTTTACAGGCGTACACGTTCATCTTTATTTCGTGTGTATCAATGTCGTATTTCGAAGGCGTAAATATTTGTGGTACAATGTAATGTCATCTTGGAAGCGAATATAATACTTTTGGATTTCATAGAGATATGATAGTTCGCGCAGGAACTTGTTACGAATTAAGCGTGGAAAGAAACTTGCTTCAAACCGCATGATACCAGATTCAGTTCCACTGCGTGACATCTGGGGCAAGTGTATTCTACTATAGCCCCGGGCTGACCATAGCCTTGTGTGTGGACTTGGTAGACGGAAACTGAGAGAAGCCCGTCGTATATATATATATATATAT
>NC_068996.1:42368388-42369712 GCF_001194135.2 Octopus bimaculoides | reverse complement strand
TGTATGTATGTATGTATGTATATATAAATGTATGTATGTCTATGTGTGTATCTTTGTGTCTGTGTTTGCCCCCTTCCTCCCGACTACCGCTTGACGACCGGTATTGGTGTACTTGTTCTCCGAACATAGCGGTTCGACAAAACAGAAAGATAGAATAACTACTAAGCTTTAAAAAACAAATACTAGGGTCGATTCATTCGATTAAAAAAAAATAACTCAAAGTGGTGCTCCAGTATGGCCGCAGTAAAACGACTTAAACTAGTAAAAGATAATAAAAGATAATGGAAAAAAAGATCTACAGGTTTCTACCAGCATTTTTGTTTCGTTCTCTCAGAATATTGGCATTTTCGGTAAGAAAAACTAATTAAATGCTACTGATTAAATGTGAAATGCCGGTTGGTAATTCTAAACTGAAATATGTCAGGTAGTCCTCTAAGTTGTACATCTTTCTGTCCTCCGGTTAGACTTGATGTCCAAACTTCTTCGGCAAAATGGATATAAAGCCGATGATGTCTAGATGGTATTACCTAACAGACGTACAGCTCATTGACATTTTTCGATTCTTATTGTTGAATTTATTTCATCGTCTTCAGAATATTTTTGCTACACTTTTGTAACCTTGTCATATGAATTTTTCCTATTCAACTGTCTTCAGCAAGAGTTAGGTTGCTTACTCAACATTTTAATGTGTGTGTGTTTGTGTGTGTTTGTGTGTGTGTTTGTGTGTGTTTGTGTGTGTTTGTGTGTGTTTGTGTGTGTGTGTGTGTTTGTGTGAGTATATGTGTGTTTGTGTGAGTATATGTGTGTATGTGTTTGTGTGTGTGTATGTGTGTGGATGCGTGTGTGTATGAGTGTGTGTATGAATGTGTGTGTGTGTGTGTGTGTGTGTGTTTTCTCATGTCTGTATATGTATGTATACCAACATATATGTAGGGGTTTCTCTCTCTTTCTGTGTGGATGTGTGTATGTGCATGTGTTTGCGAACATGTATGTATGTGTGCGTATGTGTGTGTATGTGTATATGTGTGTGTATGCGTATGTGTACTCATATCTGTGTGTAGATTTGTCTTTAATGTGGTGAACGTTCACGAATAACTGAGTGCGTTGATGAGTGTGTGTGCTTGTCTGTGCGTGTGTGTGCATGTGTTTGTGTGTGTGTGTGCCTCTGTGTGTGTGTTTGTGTGTGTGTGTGAGTGTGTTTGTGTGTGTGTGTGTGTGTGTCTATGTGTATGTGTGCGCGCGCGTGTGTGTGTGCTTGCGTTGTGTCTCGTTCACCTGTAAAAAAATTTTAGAACGACAGAGGTCTTAAACGTTTAACTCTGAA
>NC_068996.1:42362383-42365171 GCF_001194135.2 Octopus bimaculoides | reverse complement strand
ATGTAATTGTGCGTATATATGTTTGCGTGCCTGTTTGTCCCCCCACCATCGCTTGACAACCGATGTTGGCGTGTTTACGTCCCCGTACTTTAGCGGTTCGGCAAAAGAACCCGATAGAATAAGTGCTAGACTTATCGATTTGTTCGACTAAAAGTGGTGCTCCAGCATGGTCGCAGTCAAATAACTATTAATCTCAACACATTTTTTTCTCTCTTTCCATTGTATTCCGCTCATCCCTTTGTATCGAAGAGGTAGGCTCGAAACGTCATATACCTTCCATTCTTCTCGAGCATCACACTAATACACCTCCTTGTCGTTCCATCACCTCACTTTGTCTTTTGTTTTTTGTACATTTGAACTATATGTATATATATATATAGTCATAATGATATATATAAACCTCTTATAAGGATTGTTTTATTTAAGATACACTGGTTTAATATATTATATTTTAAAGATATAATTCTTCAATAAATATATAATGCAAATATCAAATATTATTAAGCAAGAACATGGGGAGATATAATCGATATAAATTAATTTTGAATTAATTAAATCTGCCTACAATTGTTTCAAATGTCACTCAATACAAATTATAAATATATATAATAAAATGATTTTGTATTTTTTTAAGATTTTGAGTGTAACATCTTCAGGAATTTACGTCATTCGGTTGAGGTACCCCAACAAAATCTGATCGAGCAAGTGTGGCAAACGGCAGCGTCCTTGTAAGCTGTTTGAAGTACGTTAGCTGTTCCGGCCGCAGTTGACCCCAGCAGAAGACAGAATTTCATGGAAGCACGCTGTTCCTTCATTTCAGCCATCGCAAAAAAATCAACGAACGGGGGAGAAGCAGAGCAAAACAAAGACGCACTACGTGGCAGTATGAATGACCTTGACACCGCTAGTCGGCAGACTGATGCCTAATGGTCACATCAAGTGGCTCCTAGCGGCGGACGCCTGAATCACAATGGGCTTGTCCCACAGAGAACTTTACCGGTTACTTTTGGGTACCTCCTAGTATATATATATGTATATATATATACGACGGGCTTCAATATAGTTTTCATCGAACAAATTCGCTCATAGCTTTTTTGATCTGCCTGGGGTCATCGTAGGAGACACTCGCCCAAGTTGCTGCGTAGTAGGACAGAATCTGTAACTAAATGCTTACAAAGCGAGCCTTTGAATCTGTAAGCCATGTCGGCGCCTACGTCAGAAATCGATATTAAGGCTTTGTCACAATTAAATCAATCCTGTGATGGTCCAGAATTGGAATTTCTGATAATTTACGCAATCAGTGCTCCAGGAAAATAACATGGAACACCATGATGTATATAAGAATCATTTAAGTTTATGGAAGCGTAATTATTAACATTACTCAGTCTTCTCCGGCGGCAACTTGGTGTAATCAGCCGCCAGCTCAGGCTCCGCTGCTCGTCACACTGAGAAAAACAAACTGTCAAGGTATTGGTCGCTCTCTAACAGGTTTATGGTGATGCCTGTAACAGTTGAAACCTCTGACGTCCTTGGCCCCCACCGACCATATACCTGTTCATCGCTATCGAGGCGGGGATTGTTGTCTGCAACCGTGAGCCCCTCGAGTCAGAGTGGCTTTCCAGCGGATCACTTTGGCTATCTTCCGCTACATCGACGAACCGGGGTAAATTACCCCAAGTAGGGTAAAAATGAAATACTTGCGGGTAATTAGGACTCATTAGACATAAGTAAAATGGTATAGAAAACTTGTTCCTTGTTACGACAGAAATTTTTCTTCTGGCAACACTGCATATTTCAAATGTAATGGACGTGTAAATAAATTCAATAAACCTTTTGAATTCAAAGAATCTTTGATTTTCTTCCTTTGAAATCAAGGAGGTAACGTTGGCGTATATTTTGGAGTAATTGGTTAATAAAGTTCCCCGGCTCCTGCTCCGGTGCACGAAATTTCTTTTTCCCACGAGAGTTCCGGACCCCAGTTATGAACTCATTTGCATACAGCCAATCAGAGCTCTAACTATCAAACTAATTTATGAGCGCATAAGTGATGGGCGATAAGATAAGGTCACTTGGGTAAGGAATGACCATGCTTTCTTTCTCTTGTAAGAATGCTTGTTGTTCTTGTTCTTGTTTCAACCAAAGCTGCCTCTGCGTAGCTATTTGTGTTGTTGTTTACTTTGTAAAATCGTAAGGGGAGAGGGCTGCTAGCACATCACCCTCTACCCACATTTTCCCCATTCACATCTTTACCATATGGGGCCCTAACAAAATCTGATAATAGGTATAGAAGCAAATCTATCTAATTAGTTCTCTCCTAAAATCAAAGCATAACTTGGCGATCGGTCGACTTACAACACCGTTCTTCGTCTTGAGTTTACTTGGTAGAGTGTGTTTTTTAACTTGACAACAAGGTCAAGGTGAGCTCTGATTGGCTATATGCAAATGAGTACATTACTGGGATCCGGAACTCTCGTGGGAAAAAATTTCGCCCCCGGAGCAATGCTTTTTCCATTTGTCTGCTGGTGCCATGAGAAATGCTTCTATACTGTGAGGTACACAAGACTACTAAATCATCTTTTATAGACCCTATTTGTGGATGTTAGATTATAATAATGTATCCGTTGCTCTTGTGTTCATATTACGAATTGCAACGTGCATATTACAACTACGAATTTTTTTGGCGGGGTTATTATTATTATTGTAATTCCCACCCCCACCCCCATGAATGTTAAGTAGAACTGTTACACTGAAGATACTATGTGAATATGTGTGTATATTCGTGTGTGCG
>NC_068996.1:42355902-42356275 GCF_001194135.2 Octopus bimaculoides | reverse complement strand
TATATATATATATATATATATATATATATATATATATATATATATATGTATGTATGTATATATAAATATACACGACGGGCTTCCTTTCAGTTTCCGTCTACCAAATCTACTCATAAGGCTATAAGTAGAAGATACTTGCCGAAGGTGCTACACAGTGGGACTGAACATAGAACCCTGTGGTCGGGAAGCAAGCTTCTTACCACGCATAGTACTTATTGTATCGGTCTGCTTAGTCGAATCACTAAGTTATGGGAACGTAAACATATCAACACAGGTTGCAAATTGGTGATGGGGCAAACATAGACACAAAAATACACACACAGAGATACACACACACACACACACACACACACACACACACACACACACACAC
>NC_068996.1:42354710-42355735 GCF_001194135.2 Octopus bimaculoides | reverse complement strand
CACACACACACACACACACACACACACACACACACACACACACACACACACACACACGCATGTTTATTTATTTCTTAAATTCTAGCAATTGGTTATTGGAGCGCAATGACAGAATATACCTGAATTCTTAGATATATATTAATTCGAGGAATAAGGCCGCAGGAGTTTTGCGTTGGTAGCCAGCTGGCAAATTCCTTGGGCGAACAATGGTAGTAACATCGTACTTATGAGGGCTGCGAATTTACGTTGGCAAATAGCTGATATGTATATATATATTACATACAAAAATAAGAGGAATGACCAGCAAAAGTGGACTCCTATATGCTAGAAATAGATGCCGAATCATCTAACCACGAAGAAATATGTTCTCAGTAAAAAATTAGCGACACAACAGACTGTAAAAGGGCAAGACAAATGAAAAAATACAAAAAAAAAAAAACGATTAACCTACGTACCATGGTTTCACCTGTTAAATTTTACGTAAGTAAATATCTGCAGGATCATCAGCGTAGTCTGTCGATTTAAAAATATAATTTCCAGAACTAGACATAAGACGTCCACACGAAATGGAGAACGTGTAGAGTTCTACAAATTACATTTAGTGTATCCCTTCAAATGTCTTCAATCTGGCGCGCTAAGGCTGGAAATAACTCCGCAGTTAATAAATTTTTGCAGCTTATTTAGGTTTTTTTTTTTAGTATTTTTTCATTTGTCTTGCCCTTTTACAGTCTGTTGTGTCGCTAATTTTTACTGAGAACATATTTCTTCGTGGTTAGATGATTCGGCATCTATTTTTAGCATATAGGAGTCCACTTTTGCTGGTCATTCCTCTTACTTTTGTATGTAATATAATTTTTATCTTCAGATTTTTTTTAATATGCTAGACCACTGGTTTTAATTGATTAATATCAATTTCTACCCTTATTAATAAATTTTAAATAATGATATTCTCAAACCGGTAAATTAGCTGCAAAAATGTATTAACTGCGGAGTTATTTCCGGCCTTAGCGCACCAGATTGAATAC
>NC_068996.1:42353397-42354014 GCF_001194135.2 Octopus bimaculoides | reverse complement strand
ATATATATATATCATCTCCCTATATATATATATATATATACTTGGAAAAGAATGCTTGACGTTCGATCATATAATAATATAAATAATATATAAATATATGCATATATACATATCTGTATGTACATATATATGTATATATACATGCATATATGGGTACAGGACATCAAAAAAAACATAGACAAAATGAGAAACGAGAACATAAAAAACAAAAAAATAGAAAATGAACTTTTTTCGAAGAACGAAACAAAATAAACAAAGAGAGAAACGAGACGGGCAACATAAAGAACATTCTCCTCATCAGTTGTCCCCTGTTTTATCTACTCCGCATTTCGAAAGTAAGGACAAGACGCGACTTCGTTAAAACAGTCCTTCCCGCAAAGCAAATTAAATAAAATTGAGGATATTTTGCGGAGGGTGAAAGTGGTAACAAAAACAGGACAGTGTTTCGGTCATTTGATTGCGGCCATGCTGGAGCACCACCTTTAGTCGGACAAATCGACCCCAGGACTCATTCTTTGTAAGCCTAGTACTTATTCCATCGGTCTCTTTTGCCGAATCACCAGCCAGGTTTCGGGGACGTAAACACACCATATATACATATGTATATATATATGTAC
>NC_068996.1:42351434-42351870 GCF_001194135.2 Octopus bimaculoides | reverse complement strand
TATATATATATATATATATATATATATGCACACTTACACGTACATACACACACACATATATATGCATGTAAATGTATGTGCATGTATCTTTATGAATACATGTCCGAAACACGTATATAAACAGGCATAAAAAATCACAAACACATACATTGATAAAGATATATATACATACATATATACATACATACATACATACATGCCATATATGCCCTCACACACAGACTCTCGCATACTGGTATGTGTATGTGTGTTTAAGGTCGTGTGTATTCAAACAAAAACAATCATGAACCAACAAGCATACAATCCGAATGTGTGTGTGTTTGTGTGCGTGCGTGCGTGCGTGTGTGTGTATGTGCTTATATGTGTGTGTGTGTGTGTGTGTGTGTGTGTGTGTGTGTGTGTGTGTGTACAAATACATTCATACACACACAAATAC
>NC_068996.1:42347879-42350778 GCF_001194135.2 Octopus bimaculoides | reverse complement strand
GAAACAAAAATGTAGAATAAGCGCAGGAGTGACTGTGTGGCAAGTAGCTTGCCTACCAACCACATGGTTCCGGGTTCAATCCCACTGCGTGGTACCTTGGGCAAGTGTCTTCTACTATAGCCTCGGGCCGACCAAAGCCTTGTGAGTGGATTTGGTAGACGGAAACTGAAAGAAGCCCGTCGTATATATGTATATGTATATGTGTGTGTGTTTGCGTGTTTGTGTTTGTCCCCATCCGTCAACATCACTTGACAACCGATGCTGGTGTGTTTACGTTCCCGTAACTTAGCGGTTCGGCCAAATGGACCGATAAAATAAGTACTAGGCTTACAAAGAATAAGTCCTGGGGTCGATTTGCTCGACTAAAGGCGGTGCTCCAGCATGGCCTCAGTCAAATGACTGAAACAAGTAAAAGAGTAATAGAGTAATATGATCGGAGAGAGATTTGGTTGCTATGTTTACCAGGTCAAGTGAAATTGATAATTCCGTTGTTTTTATTTACCCTTACTATTAGTAGTCCTGTGAAAGCACGTGACCTTGTGGTTAGGTTGTTGTACTCATGATCGTTAGACCGTGGGTTCGATTCCCTGACTGGGCAGTGTGTTGTGTTCTTGAGCGAAACACTTCATTTCATGTTGCTCCAGTTCCCCCTTTCGATCAGCGGGGAATGTTAGACTGCTTGCATAGTCAGCGGAGTGGTGTCATTTGAGGGCTAAAACATTGCAAAAAAGCGCATTGTAACCAGCGAGGTGTAACAACATCTGATAGCCTAGGCGGTCACGTGATCAAGTGATTAGCAGTCCTAAAGTGAAATATATTGCAGCCGCTACCTCGTCGTCTTTATTTGAAATGATATACATGATAGTTTTATCGAATGTGTCATTCCATCTTTTAAAATGTTAGGGTCATAAAATTTGTAGTGAAATTTGCCTCCTGTTGGTACCGATCTTTTATATGCTACAAGTGATATTGCCTTCAAGTAGATTTTTAATGAACTGTTTCGAATAATGTAAACGGAATTGAAGTCGTCAGTTCTGCTGTTGAAATATTATGTGATGGCTTGTTTGATTGCTATCCCTAACAGAGCAAGCGACTAGCAAAAACAACGGTTTTTAATTTGTGGGGGTAGTTTCTCCTTCGGGTCATCGTGAACTCACAACTGCAACACCCAAAGAACCCGGAAACGACCAAAGTCGTACCAGCAAAAAAGACATGTCAACATCACAACCTCAACATCACTAATCTCATTATTATGGATAAAAACGTCAATGTGTTAATGAACTACATAGAAAAACCAAAAAACAAACATAAACAAATGAAATTAAATCAAAGGGAGAGGGGTTCCAGAAAACACGCGATGTATGTCGGTCCCCACCATACACATACACACACACACACATCGCTTGACAACCGGTGCTGGTGTGTTTACATCCCTGTAACTTAGCGGTTCATCAAAAATGACCGATAGAATAAGTACCAGGCTTTAAAAAATTAAGTACTGAGGTTGATTCATTCGACAAAAATTTCTTCAAGGTGATGCCCCAGCGTGGTCGCAGTCTAATGACAGAAACAAGTAAACGATAAAAGATTTAAAAAAATTGTTCGCCGAATTCGAAAAACAATTTATCCAAAAGAAAAAAAAACAGAGAAATTCAGGTGGCGGTGGTGGGGGAGTCTTCAAGGAACCTCTGAATGCCATGAAGACTAGATCATCTGTTTTTCTTCAGCATGACCACGTTATGTAATTTTTTCCCCCAATTCCTTGTCTTCCCAATGTGGTGCTATTGAAGTAAAAATCTTATAATGGAAACACTGTTGATCACTCAACGACTTCAGACCTTAGAATAGATGTGGCAGCTATCAATAAGACCAAGGTTTCAAGAATGTACTTGCACCCATCCTCGATGACTATATGCTATACACATTTTTTAGTCGTTCTGAATCTAGAGGTGTAGAGATAATTTGTTTCAAGAAGTCTGGATTTCTTGGTACGACGATCTTCCTGGATCCTGTCCACAAATTCGTAGTTCTAGATATCACGTGGACATCAGCAAATGCAGTGCTTTCAGACAAGTGGCTGCTTATACTTCGATCGAGGCTGGGTGATCAGAATTTTTTCAGATGTCTTAGGAGCATATCTCGCTAAATTGTAAAAACTGGAGACCGGAAAGGCATCTTAGACGCATGATTAAATTTTGTGGACTTACCGACGGGAATGAGATGCAAATGCCTTGCATTTCTCCTCAGGCATTTCCTATTCTATGATAGGTATCGTCTGGATTTCCCGAAAGTGCCAGTGTCAAATGGAACTAGGACATTCCTTGAAGATCCCTACCCCAAAATCGATTGAATTCGGGAAAGTTCTATTCTATTCATGCCAGCGACCAAGAAGCCAGGGATAGAAGAGCATGTCCATGAATTCAATCGGTTAATAACACAGACCACACATTTCTGATCTACGCAGTTTACCTAGAAAAGATTTATAAATAGGGGCCTGGTTACTGAAAACTGAACGCCTTTTCAAGCTCATAAAATCTACAGAAACCGGATTATAGATTTCGGTAAATAAATGTGAAAGATGCAATCGTCAACAACAGATGTTGATACGCTCTGAAGAGTATGACCAGAATAGGGATACTCTTTTACTCTTTTAATTGTTTCAGTCATTTGACTGAGGCCATGCTGGAGCACCGCCTTTTTAGTCGAGCTAATCGACCCCAGGACTTATTCTTTGTAAGCCTAGTACTTATTCTATCGGTCTCTTTTACCGAACCACTAAGTTACGGAAACGTAAACACACCAGCATCGGTTCTCAAGCGATGTTGGGGGGACAAACACAGACACACAAACACACACATCTATATGATAATAATAATAATAATAATAATAATAATAAATA
>NC_068996.1:42346823-42347456 GCF_001194135.2 Octopus bimaculoides | reverse complement strand
TGATATGACTGTCCCAATCGATATAAACGTATCTGTCAAGACCTACCAAAAACTGAGCAAATATAAAGATCTTGAAATAGAAATTAGCAAAATGTGGAATCTGAAGACGAAAACAATACCTATTGTCATAGGTACCCTGGGAATGACAGCGAAAAGGGCTCATTACTACCTAGCTCAGGTACCAGGAAACAGCAAAATGGCTGAAGTTCAAAAGATAGTGCTCATGGGAACTGCCCATATCCTACGTAAAATACTGTCTATGTGATCTCAAATTTTAAAACATTCTCTAGAACAACACTGTACAAATTCAAATATATGGTACCCTAGGCATAACACCTACATGAACTTGTTGTCTCTTGAGGTCTCTGGGTGAGACTTGGATCCAACTTGTACAAATGCAAAGCAAAAGTCAAACATAAAATAAGAATAATAATAATAATGACATCGAAAAATACCTTAGGAATGAGAACCCAGGTTCGAAATTTCCAAAATACACCTGATGAAGACTGGAGAGTATATCAGCCGAAACGTTGTGTTAACAACAAACAAGATGAGGACAAATATCCGTCAAATGTAAATAATGTAAATAACGTACACAATTTCTCTTCTCTTAAATATAGAACAATATATATA
>NC_068996.1:42344820-42346386 GCF_001194135.2 Octopus bimaculoides | reverse complement strand
AAGAAGTCCCGTGTGGAGGGATTACGGTTTAACCATCTAACTTAGAGATATCAAATATAAAATATACAAGAATAAGGGCAGGGAATCGTCAATTAATAATAGAATTAATAATTAACAATTTTGCCAAGTAGTTCAGTATGAAAAAACCTTTATCGGTAAAACCATTTATCATCATAAATATACAGGGATTAGCATTGAGTTGCTTCTCCAACATACTGAAAATTTAGAAATAGCAGTCAAAGAACTACTGATTCTAAACTACAAATTTTTCTCTAAACATCTGTATATATGTATGTATGTATGTATGTATATGTATATGTATGTATGCATATATACACAAGTTATTCATAACGGTTACAACTTTGGCCTCTGCGAGATTCGACCTGGGTCTGAGATCAATGACAAAAACATGTTTAATTTTTCTTTTATTCATTCTTTTATTCGTTCTCTCTCTCTCTCACCCTCTCTGTCATTCTCTCTCTTCCTCTCTCTCTCTCTCTCTCTTTTTTTTTTGCATTTTGTTCTCACATTTTGTGTATAATGCGATCGTTCATTCACACTCCTTTTCTAACACTCACATACACGCCCTCCCCCACACACACAAAGACACACACACACACACACACACACACACGGACACACACACACACATACGCACGGACGTACACACGCACACAGTCATACACAAACACTCAAGCACATTCGTGCGTAGCCTGTTTTTTCTCATACATACACGTATATACATACACACGTACATATTTACACATACAACTTGTTCTCTATTACCTCAATCTTGTTTCATTGGCACAGGCATACATCCACATGTCTATCAATACATGCGATATACAACCCCTTGTATGTACATATTCTCTTTATTTGTCCCCGACACACACACGCACACAAACACACGCGCACACGCGCGCACACACACACGCGCTCTTTCTGTCTGTGTCTCTCTTCTACCACACTCACCTCTCCAACTCTTACTTTCACATATTTGACAAGTACTTTACTTACACAAACCAATAAACCTGAAAATAGAAGAAACCTGCACACGCCCAGTAACGTGAGGGGCGCCACCTTTTGAGTCCTGTCTGTATTAGAGTCAACGTAATAACGTTTTTTGAAAAACAAACTGTTGTTGTTGTTACTATTACTACTACTACTGTCATGGTCGTTGTTATTGTTGTTTTTGTTTAGTCCCGGTTCATCACAAATCGGCCAAATCTAGCGGTTTCAGCTATGAACACCCTAACTTTTTCTTTTTTTTTTCTTTTTTTGTTTATCAGGCATAGTCGATCTGGCGTACATTATCTTGTATATTCTTTTATTCTTTTACTTGCTTTACTCATTTGACTGCGGACATGCTGGAGCACCGCCTTGAAGGGCTTTATTCTTTGTAAGCATATTAATGATTCTATCGGGAATTTTTGCCGAACCGCTATATTACGGGGAGATATACTCACCAACACTGGTTGGCAAGTGGTGATAAAGGAGGGACAAACACAGACACAAAGACACACACACACACACACACACACACACACACACATATATATATATATA
>NC_068996.1:42343923-42344810 GCF_001194135.2 Octopus bimaculoides | reverse complement strand
CACACACACACACACACACACATATATATATATATATATATATATATGTATATATATATATATATATAATGGAGGCGCGTGGCTTAGTGGTTAGGGTGTTGGAGTCATGATTGTAAGACTGTGGTTTCGATTCATCTTCATTACTTCTTTCACCACTATTTATTTGGATATAAAACCTCCTCCGGTCTGTCTCAAATAATCTATTCTGTTGATACTGATCTATTCTTTTCTGATATCTGGAGAGCTTCTCTGCTACTGTTATGATACGCTGTTTCAACTCTTCTATTACTGTCCTAAATCCATTCTCTTTGACTAAGTACCCTTTCTCAAGAGAAGATTTACATCTTGTGTTTCCCAACTTGTTCAGTTTCCTTGCTTCTATTCCACTCAGATCTTGTCATTTTATTTGTAGTCACCTTTTCCACGTTTGCTCTTTCTTAGTCTTTCCTTGTGAGATATCTAATCTTCTAGCGACTACTACCCCCACCCTTGAATGGATCAATAAGTTAGTGTCTCCTATATTTTTAGTATTTATCCTCCTGAAAACACAGCCTACTTTTCTAGTCATTTCTTGCAGCTTCTTTCTGTTGCTGCCTTTTAATCTCGGTATTCTTTTTCTTGTGGAGGCGCAATGGCCCAGTGGTTAGGGCAGTGGACTCGCGGTCATAGGGTCGCGGTTTCGATTCCCAGACCGGGCGTTGTGAGTGTTTACTGAGCGAAAACACCTAAAAGCTCCACGAGGCTCCGGCAGGGTATGGTGGCGAACCCTGCTGTACTCTTTCACCACAACCTTCTCTCACTCTTACTTCCTGTTTCTGTTGTGCCTGTAAATCAAAGGGTCAGCCTTGTCACACTGTGTCACACTGAATATCCCCGAGAACTACGTT
>NC_068996.1:42340913-42343713 GCF_001194135.2 Octopus bimaculoides | reverse complement strand
ACTTCCTGCAACTCACCTAAAATCTTCCGATCTTCCTCACTTAAATCATTTGAGTCGCTGGTGCCAGTTGTCCCTATTAATAGCACTATAATTATTTTTTCCTTGAGGTCCACTTTTGATTTGAGATTTATCACTTTTGTTGTTTTTTGCCTTTCCTATTGCCTGGTCTTTCTTTTCCAGTTCTCTTGTGATCTCTTCCACTTCCAATTCTGTCATCCACTTTCTTCTCCTAATAGCATTAGCCTGATCAACTAGTCTCTACTCAGTCACTTTACATACCCTTCTCTACCCAAAGTGTTAAAAGCCGTTTTCTGTAGCCCCTTCTTTTAGGTTCACTTTCTAAGTAGCTCTGCATCACTATCCTGTTTTCTTTTCTGGCCCACTTCCTCCTCCTTGCTCTATTATCTGCTGATGCTGTATTAGGATAACAGCTATTGTCAGCATCTTTACTAAACCACTGCCGAGCAAGAGGCCTTCTCTTAAAGGTGCAGTTTCATTTTCGCTGTTACAACTGAAGTTTCTTCGGAAGCTCCTGTTTCTCATAAACTGAGGCAAGGTAACTTCCGTTACAAACGTCATCACCCCTATTATTTTTCAACAACTGATAGTTTCAAGCAGCTTTCAGTAACATCATTTGTTGCGCCTTTCTGCTGGCGAGATGGTGTGTGCTGCATTTGGGTGGTGGATATTGTATTGTACCAATATGTTTTGTTATGGAGTTTGGTTTGAATCTTCTGTTGTATTAGTTTCTGTATTGTTTTGTTTCTGCAGTGCAGGTTGTGTTCTGTTCATTTTGTTGGGTATTTACGGTATGAGTATATTCCAGTATGTTTTTGGAGCAGTGCGGCATAGTAGTGTGTGTAAATCATAAATCAACTATTTCATAATATTTATGGTTATCTGTCCACCGTTCTTTCTTCATTGGTTGGTTTTGTTATGAGTTTGTTTTTACAGCGTTTGCTGTAATTAAAATATAAAATTTAGAAACTAAAAATTTTATTCATTATTATTATTATTATTATTATTATTATTATTATTATTATTATTATTATTATTATTATTATTATTATTATTATTATTATTATTATTATTATTCAGTAGTTTTATTTTTATTACGTGCTTTCACTTTACTACCGAGTGCAGCTTTGTGTGCCTTGGGTATGTGCTGTGGTTTGCTGTGATGCTCTTATGGTTTATATATATTTGTAAGTCCTGGTGTTTTTTTTTAATGTATTTGTCTGAATATTTTTTTATTATACCTAAGGCGCCTACTATGAAAGGAATTGTTTCTGTTTATAGATTCCACATTTGAGTTACCTCTATTTCCAGGTCTTTGTATTTTGAAAGTTTCTCCATTTCTTTTAGAGAAACGTTGTCATCTGCTGGTATTGATACCTCAATTAGAAAGCATTTTCTTCCTTCATGATCTTTGACAACTATATCTGGTCTATTGGCCTTAATTTCTCTATCCTGTGTGTATTGGCATATCCCAGAGTATGGTTGCTTTCTCGTTTTCTGTGACCTATTCTGGCGTGTGTTTATACCATCTTTTTTTTAGTTGTTATTCCATAGTGTTGGCATAGCTTCCAATGTATATAGGTCCCAGCTCTGTCGTGTCTGTGAATATATTCCTTCTTAGTCAGGACTGGGAAGCCAGAGATAATATGATTTATTGTTTCTTGTCCATCTCCACATATTCTACAGTTACTTGTTATGTTTCTTTTCATTATATGTTTTTGGTAATTTCTGGTGGGGAGGTTTTGGTCTTGTGCAGCAATTAAAAATCCTTCAGTCTCTACTTTGAGTCCCGAGCTTCTCAGCCATTGCTGGGATTTTCCTGTCTATTTCTTTTGCATTTAGTTTAGCCCAGTATTTACCATGTAGGGGCTTTTCTTGCCATCGTTTTATCATGGTCCGTTGCTGTTCTAGTTTTAGTTTGGATTTAATTTGTTTTATAGCTTTTGTTGTTTCTTGTTGTTGTTGTTGTTGTTGTTGTTGTTGTTGTTGTTGTTGTTGTTGTTTTTGTTATTGTTTTTATTATTACTATTACTATTTTTTATTATTTCAAAATTTTACTAACTTTCCTTGAGTATACATTTCTAAGTAAGAATAACGAAGCTTGGGGGTGAAAGTAATTTTGGTGACTTAGATATAAAAGAGTGATCTGAGCTTTTATGTGGGTCCCTGCACCACCACACGAACTGCGCTAGAGGGTGTGCCCCTCGATCCATGTTGTTCAGGGAGCATATGTAACTTAAAAATTTCTTTTTTAGTACTTGACTTAAACCCCACTTTTAATGACTAAAGGAATCATCATTATCATCATCAACTTCATCATCGTCGTTGTCGTCAACTTCGTCGTCATCATAATCATCATCGTCATACCCATCACCATCACTTTCATCATCATCATCATCGCCTTAATCATTCATCGCCTTCATCGTTCATCACCATCTTTATCAACATCATGTCATCATCATCATCATCGTTGTTGTCGTCATCACCATCGTCATGGTCATCATCATCATCACCACCACCACCACCACCACCACCACCATCATCATCATCATCGCCATCACCATCATCATCATCATCACCATCATCATCATCATCATCATCATCATCATCATCGTCATCATCATCATCATCGTCATCATCATCATCATCGGCATCACCATCATCATCATCATCACCATCATCATCATCATCATCATCATCATCATCATCACCATCATCATCATCATCATCATCATCATCGTCATCATCATCATCATCGCCATTACCATCATCATCATCATCA
>NC_068996.1:42339702-42340706 GCF_001194135.2 Octopus bimaculoides | reverse complement strand
TCATCGTCGTCGTCATCATCATCATCATCGTCATCATCATCATCATCGACATCATCATCCTCATCGTCATCATCATCATCATCATCATCATCATCATCATCATCATCATCATCATCATCATCATCATCATCATCATCATCATGTTACCGTCGTCGTTTCGTCGTTGTCGCTTCTTATTTTGCTGCTGTTGCTGCTACTACTGGCATAGGTTTATTCTGTCTATTCTGAATAGACCGTTAATCAAAGGAGTTCCTGTCGTGATTTTGTAAGTCCTTTTCCTGTTTTCTTGAATGTTTAGAGCCTTTTATGTATTCAATCGTCGAAATAACAGCCATTTCTTATTAAGGTGTTATGGTGGTGCGCCGTAAGGCATACGATATGATCCCACATTCTTGGATTATGGAATGTACGAGCCTATTTGATATTGCATCGAATGTTGAGCGAATGCTTCGAAAAAGTATGGCGAATTGGAGGACGGACCTGACAGCATATGGAAGACGTTTAGGGACAATAGAAATCAGGAGGGGCATCTTCCAAGGGTACTGTCGGTCCCCACTGATTTTTGTATTGTGCTTGATACCACTAACACTGATTCTGAGGAAAGCAAAAGCTGGGTATGTATTTATTCAAGAGCCGCCAACAAAAATCAATCACTTGTTATTCATGGATGATCTCAAACTTTATGATAAAGATGAAGCCCAAGTCAGTTCCCTCGTTGATACGGTGTATACTTTCAGTACTGATATCAGAATGGAGTTCGGACTGAGAAAATGTGGCGTGTTGATGAGTACCTCATATTCCCCTCCATTTTCTTATTGGTATATAAATTTAGGGTAAGACCCGCTTTTAACCGCACCCACTTATTGCACTTGGTAAAACACTAGTGTAATAATTATTGGGTACCCTCCCGGCAGTATATTGGATGATATTATCCCCTAGTGGGTTGGTTTCTCAACCCCTAAACCTCTTGGAGTATATATATATATATATATATATATATATAT
>NC_068996.1:42338557-42338926 GCF_001194135.2 Octopus bimaculoides | reverse complement strand
TATATATATATGTGTGTGTGTGTGTATGTATGTATGTATATATATGTATAAATATGTATATAAATATATTTATATATATATATGTATATATTCAGCAGGAGGACTTATACGACACGCAAAGGTACATGGAGTCCAATTACAACAACAGCCAGCTATTGCCAGTAAAGGTTTTGGGTGCTGACTCTGTGCAAGACATTGTAGATCTTTGGCTGGGCTAAAAAGTCACATTCGATCACAGCACAGTTAAGTTAAGATTCGTGCAAAGGCAATACTCGATAACGAGGGGTCTGCCATCTTATATATGTATATATGTATATATATATGTATATATATATATGTATGTATATATATATATATATATATATATAT
>NC_068996.1:42332814-42335567 GCF_001194135.2 Octopus bimaculoides | reverse complement strand
TATATATATATATATATATATATATATATATATATATGCATGTGCATGTCTGTGTGCGTGTTTGTTTGTGCCTGTGTGTGTATGCGTGTATGTACGTATATTCAGTAACTGTTTGACGCACCTCAACATCACTTAAAGTTCCGTTGTCGTAGGATATGTCATTACATAGACGTTCGGAGATAAAACATACTATGAGGAGGACGAGGATATAGGGCCACAGATCTTTAACTAATAAAGAGGTGAGTCAAATTGCTATTAAACACAAGTAACTCCAAGCAAATGTGATGAATGCTACTTACATTGGTTTGTTTACTTACTCCTTTGTGTGTAAGCATATATATGCAGTAAATATATATACTTCTGTGTTTATGTCTGTGTGTATGTGTGTGTGTGTGTGTGCGTGTGTGCGTGTACGTTTGTGTGCATATATATGTACCCGTACGTATTTATTTATTCGCATATAAAATCACATTTGTATATACTTCCATGCAAGTAAATGTCTCTCTGTATATTTGTGTGTGTGTGTGTGTGTGTGTGTGTGTGTATGTGTGTGTGTGCGTGTGTGTTTTGTGTGTGTTTGCGTGTGAATACACTTCAAACAAGCAAGGTAATTCGGAACACGCCATTGCCCAAAATGTGTTTATTTTAATGTAGCTCAGAACGTTGTGATGTCTCATTGAGGGATTTTAACACACGTAAGTACAAACATATGCACACAGACACATGTCTGTAAGCACACATGTAAAACAAAATTTATACACTCATAAACATCCAGTATGAACTAAGAGTTGATTGATCACTTAAACTGCGGAACAGAGTTAAGGAGACATCTGCTGCTCCATTAGCAGCTTTTTTTTTAACCTTGATTTTATTTATTTATCTTTTTGGTGATGTTTAAGTTTGTTTCATTTATCGCCAAGTGCCAAATATAAAATTGTACATGTATGTAGAAGGTAAGTCTCATAATGTTTGCATTTGCTTGTGTGCATTTGGCAGCGTATAGATATATATGTAGATGCGTATGGGAGCATGCATGTGTGTGAAACGCACGCGTGTCACCATACAGGGATACATGTGTAAATACACATGAGTGTGTCTCACTGTGACAATTATTTTTTTTTATCTTTTATTTCTATTTCTATTCTATTTACCCTGAGCCAAACCACTGCGAAATAACACCGATAGTGATCTAAAAATTTAGATAGTGACGGTTTCATGCAGAGCCGAATTGAGGGACAGAGCTTTGAGACACTTAAAAGTTGACGGACTCCCATAATTGATACGGCTTAACGACGGCGCAGCAAGAAAGTAAATTTAATAAGCTGCAGAAGAGTTAGTTTATATCTCTGTAGAAATCATAGGCTATGAAAATATAAATAAAATAATAATGATGATAATAACAACAACAACAACAACAACAACAACAACAACAACAACAATAATCAAATTAAGGCAAGAGCAAAACAATATTATTATTATTATTTTTATTATTATTATTATTATTATTATTATTATTATTATTATTATTTGTTGGTCATCTGGTTGTTTAAGCTTTCTATGCAGGAGCATGTAATATTTATATCGTTAATGGCAGGTTATATATCTTCACTCGCAAAAGTAATAATTAAAAAAAAACAAAAAAAAGACATATATGTATACATGTATATCTATATCTATCTATCTATCTATCTATCTATCTATCTATCTATATATATATATATATATATATATATATATATATATATATATATACACACACATATATGTATATATATATAATTGTACATATATATATATATGTATGCTATATACATATTTATACGATATATAGTATATATATACACTTATACATATATATATATATATATATATATATATATATATAAATATACACAGGCACATACCCACACACTCGTACGCATACATACATACATACATACATACATAAATACATACATACATGCATACATATATATGTATATATATATATATTTATATTTATACATACATTCATTATCACAGAACGGTTGACGCTTGGTTAATCACATGAGTCGACAAAGCAAACGATTATACATGATATAAGGGGGGGGGATAGAAGAATTGACTCGGCATAAGGGAAAGTTTAGCTTCATGACACAGGACGTCAAACAAATAAACATATAACCGTACAAATACATGGAAGCGGGCTGGCGCGCGTGCAAACACGCTCACTCTTTCAGAAAGATATATAAGTGGGTGGAAGTTTACCTCCCATTCAAATATTTCTAGATTTAGCCCAACCGCGTAGCAGCTTGGACAAGAATCATCGACTATAACTTCGGGCCGACCAAATCCTTGTAGGTAGATTTGAAGGAATATATGTATGTATATATATATATGTATGTACATGTATGTATATATATATGTATATATATATATATATATATATATAAACAAAAGTAAATGAGTATATGCATATATACGTACAGGTATGTGCATACCGACATCCACCTGTATGTATAGGTGCATATCTGGGTACAGGACATTGCAAACAAACGTAGACGAGAACACACGAGCCACATAGAGAACATTCTACTTCATCAGCTACCCACGTTTTAACACCGGCGTTTCGACGAGCTTCGGGCAGGACGCAACGTTAAAACGGCTCGTCCCATGGATCGCAGATTAAATCTGTATACGCAAATTAAATCTAGCCATGGAGGAATGTAGTGGCGGACAAAAAACAAGACAGGAAAACAAACAGAAGGCTTTAC
>NC_068996.1:42322843-42331433 GCF_001194135.2 Octopus bimaculoides | reverse complement strand
ATATATATATATATATATACACATATATAATTTGCTATTAATCCAAAGAAGTGGATGAATAGAAAAATGAAGCTGAAAATGCAGAGAGAAAATATCAGAATTAACTATAATTTCATTATGCTATAAAATATAAGAATTCACTTCAGTTTCATTAGAGTTTCAAAAGAGTATAGTATATGGAGCTTTGTCGAAAATAATGTCTATTCTAGTCGTTCTTATAAGAAAATTGTTTTGTTTTTTTTCATAAAGTAGGGATATGTCTTAGAACGCTCTCCGTTAACTGATGGGTCACTGTTCATGTATTACGCTCATATAACAGTCGCGCTAGAAATACGCATTAAAGCATTACTCCTTTGAATATGTCATATAACAGTTAGAAAAGAGAGATATGGTTAAGTGATATAATAATTGCTTACATAAAAGTGTTATAGATAACTATTGTCTATTATTCTGTCGAAGAACAATTTTATCAGTTAATGTTAGTTTCCTCATATTGAACATGCTAAAACATCGCTTCTTCGCTAAAAATGTGTGGGGTAAGATAACGAGGTTTGGAGAAAACAATATAGAGGACAGCTGCTACATGTATTTTCGTTTTCTTAACAACCACTCTAAGTCCACATTCTACAATACTCAATTCATAGTGGAAGGAGAATCGTGTACTACAGATGTTTTTAATAGCCTATTCAACAGTGGCTTGTATTTTATTATAAATAAACTCTCCTTATCAACTCTTGTTTCGTCTGCAGTATGTCTGTACATTTTCAGAGTGGGAATAAAAGAAATTTGTAAGATTTGGATTTTGTGCATGTGTTCTGGTAGAATTCATATGAATAGAGGGTTACTACCTGTAACTTTAGGTATTCATAGGCTTTCAATAGACTTTCAGGTCTTAAAACCCGCCTGATAATCTTTCCTGTCCCTAAGAGGAAAGCTTTCTGCGGAAGCTCAATGGGGCATTATATTCTAAGCTCCTTCAACCATTTGTCTATATATTTGCTTACAGTTCCCAATGCACCAATTCTTACAGGCTCAAACTTTACAGTTTTCATACTCCAAATTCTTGCAATTTCAAATTTTAAGAGATGGTGTCTTTTTTTTAATTTTTCATCCTCTTTCTTTACAGTTCTGTAATCAAGCAGATATGATTTTTGATCTGTACTCTACACCTAGATATGATCCATAGGAAGGGCCCTGGATACTAGAAGCTTATCGATTTTTTCCCGATGCATTAAGCTTTCAGAGATCAGAATAGTAAGTTAGTAGATCTGATGTTGTCGGGTGCAATCGTCAACAACCGATGGTGTGTAGCCCTGTAAAGCGATATTAGAGTAGAAGCAACAGGATTTAGTTAATTAGAATTAGAGCAATCTACAATAGACGGAAACCTATTTATAAAACTAGAAAAGACACTTAGTAAAGGTATAGTGAGCGAAGTGCAGGCGGCGAGATGGGCTCTTGGTCAATTCTTCACTGACAAGCACAAAACTTGCATTGTCAGAGCTAGAGCACTTAAGACGCGAGAGGAGGCACAACGTGGAAGCAAAACCACAATTCTGTTTTTGACGTTACATGACAGGCTCTTGCTACTTGAGCCCAAGCAGATGTGTGCGGAATTTCAGCGGCCCTTTACTTAATTGTACCTTGTGCGCATAAAGGAGGAGCAGGAGATGGATTTCATCTCCTTCCATGGCATCCCTTGCCTTTCGGCCAGGGAGCGAAATTCTGTTTACAGTCGAAGATATACGGAATGTCATGACTCTCAGCAGAGAGTCAAGTCTCCGAGGCTGGATGGTCTGCCTTTCGAGCGATATTTTCAAATGTTAGATCTGTTCGTTGATCTCTTGGTTGATGTCTACCACAACTGGCAACAAAATAGGAGAATTCTCAGTGCTGTAAGCTGTGGTGTGGTAATGCTGATAAGAAGGATCCGGAACAAGGGGAGCTAAATAGATAAGTTTTGGTTCGTAACTCTGCCGTACGATATTACAAGATTTTGGTGAAGATGTTAACCTAAAAGTTGGCGCTTGTCGATAAGGTGGTCAGTGAAGTACAGACATCCGCTGTCCCAAACAGATCAATCCACGATAACTTTCACGACACACTCTACATAATAGAGGGTTTGGTAAGGATCTTGGCATTAGTGGGACCCTAAGCAATTTGGGTCAAACTTTTGATAGGGTCAACCACCAATACTTGGAAGCTGTCCACGCAGCGGCCGGTTTCGGTCCTATTTTTAGAGGCTGGATCGCTGCAATGTACAGTGACATCTGTTCGGTGACCAAAGTAAACGGCCGTCTATCGGAATCGTTTAGCATTGCACGTTCGGTCCGCGTCAAGGATCCTCCACTCACACCATTTCTGTACGTGTTGACTCTCGAGCTATTACTAAAGAAGTTGGATATTTCAAGGGGCAGCTCGCATGAACTAGTATGCGGAGGGTTAGTGTCGGCTTATGCGAACAAAGTTACTGTAATAGTGTGTGACAGCTCAGAAATCATGGTGATCGAAGCGGTGACAAGAGCAAGGATTGATCAGGATTACAACCCTGCACCTAAATGGAAAGGTCCACGCCATCCAACAGCATCGTAAGTTATTGGACAGAAAAAACAGTTAAATTATTCGGGGTGTGTTTTGGTCCATACCTCCAGGTAGAGGAGAATGGGGCGGCGGGGGGGGGGTGAAAAACAGGAGGGCCAATCTCACCCAGAAAAGGACAGAGAGGAGTCTGTTCCTGTAGGGTTTGGCTGAGGCGGAAGAAGAGGTGAATGCGCGCATCACATCCATTATCGTCTACAATAGTCTACACGCGTTTTCTTCCCTGTCTTTAATAATTATCTCCGGTCGATTATACTGGATCGTTCTGTCAGTGTTGACTGGAAAAACCCAGGAGATAGTGACATTTTTATAGTCAACGACTGACTCAGGTTGATGTTCATATCAGTAAGCAGTAGTGCCGATTTTGTAGTGTTTACATATTTTCTAATGAACATATTGTCTTATCCTATCATGGCGATTTTTGTATTCGTTTGGTTCAGTACAGAAAATCTCGAGACGAGATGGTCTATTATTATTATTATTATTATTATTATTATTATTATTATTATTATTATTATTATTATTATTATTATTATTATTATTATTATTATTATTATTATTATTATTATTATTATTATTATTATTATTATTATTATTATTATTATTATTATTATTATTATTATTATTATTATTATTATCTTTGCACAACTTCTAACGCTGGAGATGTACTACAGCGTCAGGTGTTCACTACCAGTGGACTAAGGTAACATCTCTTATTTTTCGACCACCATCCACAATATTCGAGCGGTTCCAAGCAGTGCTGTTTTCTGCTAGTACTCCACCCTTATTGCAACTCCTATTTGTTCCATGTACTTCTCAAAATTTTTACTCAATGTTCCCAAGGTTCCGATGATTATTGCTACTACTACCACCTTTTTCAGCGTCACAACTTAACCTGTCATATCTATCGACTTTTGTTTCTTCCTTATCGCATACCTTGTTGTCAACTGGAAATGCTATATCTATGATTCCGCATCGTTTGCTTTCTTTCTCAATTAACACTGTGTCTGGTCTCCTATTCTCTATCTCATGGTTGCACTGAATCATAAAATCCCACAGGATCTTTGCACTATAATTTTCGATGATGCCTTCGGGTTTATGTCAAATTCATACTTGTTGCAAAGTGTCCAATGGACAAGCCTGGCTATATTTTCGTGGCGTCTCTTAGATTCTTTCTGAACTAATAGCGTACACCGACTGATAATATGCCATACGGTTTCACCATTTTGTCAACAAATTCTGCACTTATCACTTTCTGATGTGTTGTTTATTCTATATTTGATGTAATTTGTTCTTAATGCTTGCTCTTGGGCAGCACAGATTAGAGCCTCCGTTTCCGGTTTTAAATTACTATTAGTCTTCCATAGACATTTTCTTTTTCGCTGTCTGTCTTCTCTTCAACATCCCTATGACATTGTCTATTCATCCACCTAATTTCAATTTCATTCATTCTCAAGTGCTTGTACAGTGCTGTATCTTTGCAATCTTGGTATATACAGTCTCTCTGTGTCACATTTTGGGTGGAGTATCCCATATCTAATCAGAAACTTCATTGTCTTTCTGTCTAAGCTGCTCAGTTCGTCTACTGTCCATTGATTATCCCTTCTCCATATCTAAGTAGTGAAACCGCCCAGGTGTTGATACGTTCAATGTTATTCTTATTTCTTCATTGCCCACAAGGGGCTAAACATAGAGAGGACAAACAAGGACAGAGAAAAGGATTAAGTCGATTATATCGACCCCAGTGCGAAACTGGTACTTATTTAATCGACCCCGAAAGGATGAAAGGCAAAGTCGACCTCGGCGGAATTTGATGTCAGAACGTAACGGCAGACGAAATACCGCTAAGCATTTCGCTCGGCGTGCTAACGATTCTGCCAGCTCGCCGCCTTGAATTCAATCTGATTATGTCTGTTTAATTTCGAATTAAGTATCAGTCTCGATCTGCGCAAGTACTCCATCTTGAATTTTTCTCTCATTTCTTTCTCCATCAATTTATCCATTTCCAATATCCCCAAGTACTTATAGCCCGTCTCTTCTATCTGCTTCATAACCTCCCCCGACGTTATCGCTAGCCCGTCCGTACATTTAATTTTGTCTCTCTTCAAGACTAACACACCACACTTCCTCAGTCCGAACTTCATTCTGATATCATCACTGAAAGTATACACCGTATCAACGAGGGAACTGACTTGGGCTTCATATTTACCATAAAGTTTGAGGTCATCCATGAATAACAAGTGATTGATTTTTGTTTGCGGTTCTTGAATACATACTCAGCTTTTGCTTCCCTCAGAATCAGCGTTAGTGGTATCAAGCACAGTACAAAGATCAGTGGGGACAGGCAGTCCTCTTGGAAGATTCCTCTCCTGATTTCTATTGTCTCTAAACTTCTTCCATATGCTGCCAATTCCGTCCTCGACTTCGCCATACATCCGATACTATATCAAATAGGTTCATACGTTCCATAATCCAAGAATGTGGGATCAAATCGTATGTCTTACGGTAATCGATTCATGACATTTCTAAGTTAGTTTTCCTCCTCTTGCAGACTCTAAGTACGGTTTTGTCCACCAGAAGTTACGCTTGCAACCCTTCTGCTCATGTGGCAGGACTCCGTTTTTACCAGATATCCGTATATTGACTCTGCGACTATTCCAGTCAATAATGTTCCACATAACTGGCAAGTAGGATATCGGCCTGTAATTGTCTATCGTATTGCCTTTTTCGATGTTTTTCAAGCACAGCACTGTCCTACCCATTGTCAACCACTCTGGTGTTACTTGGTTGGCATTTAACAAGGCGTTGAATTGTGCAGCTATTCGTGCATGACATTCACCAAATCTTTTGATCCAGTAGCCTTGAACTCTATCTGGTCCCGGAGTTCTCCATTTTTTTTTTGTCGATTTTCTTCTCTTATCTAACTGAAATGACTAGTTCTGCCTGTTTCTTTCATTTCTTGCAACCATTCAGCATCCTTCTTGTGCTCCAGATGTCATTCCAAAACCTTTGACTTTCAACGTTATCTGGTATCAACTTTTCATTTGTACACTTTCCATTTATTTCTTTGTAGAATCTCTTCTGATCTACTATGAATAACCTATTCTGCTAGTAACCCTTCATTCTTCGGTCGTATCTTACCATCTTTGCTTTCTTTGCAACGAGGCACTGTTTCAGTTCCTCCATTACCACTTTCAGGCCCTTTCCTTCAATATCATACTTTCTGTTCAGTGCCCTGTAGTTTTGTTCGCTTTTAGGCCCCCCCCCTTCTAGTTTCGGTCTAACACAGAAATGTCCTTCGAGAGTATTCTTCTTTTCCACCATGGATCTTTACTTTTGTCACTCCCATTACATTTCTTTCTCTTGATATCAACACCCACATTTTCTGCTACAATACTTGTTGCCTCGATCAAATTATTTGTTTTTGTGATGTTTTTATTCTGATGTATTTCCGAATTTTATTCACCTTTTTCGTTTCCGGGTTCAATTTCCACCGATGAACCTTTTCAAGGTTACAAATAATGTCGCTGTCATTCTCCTGTAGTCTTGCCTTTATTCTGTCGTAGATTGCCTTTTGCCCATCTATCATGCCACCATTAGTTTTATTGTCTTCTTCCAGACCATCTATATGTCTCTCATCGAGCAAACTATCACCGTTCCTTTCCTGTTGTTTATTAGAGATCCCACCTCTTTTCTGAGTTTACTTTTATCAGTAAGAACTGTATTTTCATTGTTTCCTCTGCAGCTGTTTTCCAATACCCGTCTTTTGATAGCTTCAAGCTCTACTTCTGTGAAACATCGATTTTTCTTATTGCTCTGTTCTGTGAGTTGAAACAATCCCCTTTCTCTTAGTTGATCATACATACGTTGTCGGTATCTCCTAATATGGGCACCATTTTCGTCTTCATGGTTGCTCAGGTAGTAACATTGTATGACCACAGCATTGACATGTTTGTTCCATCTACGCCGTGTGTGTTGGTCCATTGCCGTATATCGACAGGCTGGAGCCGGACCAGAATCTGTGAGCCTGCCAGGTGCAACATTGTCACCATCAAGCGCTTCAGTTTCATTACCACCATTATTCACAATACTTTATCTGACCATTGTCACTCATATGAGATAGCGATAATCAGTGTTTTTATTGTGACACCATCACTAGATGTATCATCGATCAGGCCATGGAGAAATTCCAACCGTTTCCTTTCATTATTATTATTATTACCATCATTGATATTATTATTTTCATTTTTTTACTATTTCTCATTGTTAATATTTCCTCTGATCCGACATGAGTTTTGGCTAATTGTCATTAACGTTATCGTGTTAGTACTAGGATCCAGATGTTCAGTATGTTTCACGATACTTCACAGAATTAACTAGAGCAAGTATGATCGGGAGATCTATGAAAAGTAAAACATAATTACGATGATGATAATGATGATAAAAATAACAAAAGCAACATCAATAGCAACAATAATGATAACAACAACAACAGCAGCAATACTACTACTACTACTACTAATAATAATAATAATAATGATAATAATAATAATAATGGCTATTTTCGTTGGCGTGAGTCCATCCATTTCGTTCTTAACATTACGCAGCATGTGACGTAAGAATGCGACCTGCGTTTCCAGAGCATTTATCTATGCACGGAAATACGATGCGACGAAACGGTAAGTTAAATCTAATATTTCATTCCCTTTTATTTTGCTCTTCGCTGCCGTCTGCCAAGTTATCACGTGGCACATATACTCGAACTCTGTATTATAAAAAGAAGGAAGCGTTGGTTGATATCACTTTTCGTTTGTTTCATTTTCTTTGTCCGCTTGGCTTGTTCATCTCTGCATATAAATATGCATATGTGTGAGTGTGTGTATGTATGTGTGTGTGTGTGTGTGTGTGTGTGTGTGTGTGCGTGTGTGTGCGTACTTGGGCATGCGAATGTCTACATCGGTGTTTTCTTTGGATGTATTTCCTTCTTGTTTAGAGAGATTGTTCGAACGATGAATACAAAATGCCTGCTTATGTTAAATGCTGCAATGTATCTATAGTGTGTCTTAGACATTGTATACATAGAATGTGTTTATATACGCTTGCAATGTCCTTGCGTTAGTACTATGTGTGTATTTATGTAAGTATATAGTTGTGCGAATATCTATTCCCTCCATTAGAGTATCCGGGTATTTACAAACACAGCCTCACATGTATATAATATATATATATATATATATATAAGTCTCTGTGTGTGTATGTATGTATGTATGTATGTATGTATGAATGTATGTACGTATGTATGTATGTGTGTATGTATGCATGTGTGTATGTATGTATGTAGTACCAGCGCTGTTGCTTGCATACAACCTACATTCTACTGTAAGTTCGTTCATTTGTTCACAAAATGCACACACGAAAACATGCTTGCCAGCGAAGACTCCATGTCTTACACGCACACACATACGCATGAACACATACAAGTTCAGAAAAGCGGATAGACAAACAGACAGACAGACAGACAGACAGACAGACAGACAGACAGACAGACAGGACGACAAATACATAAATACATATATTAAGACATACATACATAGATCTATACATTCACCCACATAGATAGACATATAGATAGATTCATAAATTTATTTGAAATTCATATGGTGTTGTATGTATACATACATTCATATATACATGCATACGTATACAAACATATACACAAACCCATAGAAAGATGCAGACACAGACAGACACACACATATGCACACACACATACACACACACACACACACACACGTGCACGCACACTCACACACACACACACACACACATACACACAGTTATGTATCTACAAGTCTGCACTACTTCGTGTACATGTGGCTGCAGAGATCTTTTGTGCAGAATAAAATTAAAGAAATATGCATGAACACACATACATTCATATATATGTGTGTATGTGTGCGTATGTATGTATCTGCATATATATATATATATA
>NC_068996.1:42318048-42319861 GCF_001194135.2 Octopus bimaculoides | reverse complement strand
ATGTTTGATTTTTGTTTTGCATTTGTACTATTTGGATCCAAGTCTCACCCAGAGACCTCAAGAGACAAGTTAGAAGTTCATTTAGGTGTTATGCCTAGGGTACCATATATTTGGATTTGTACATAGCGTGCCTAGGGTACTTATTATTATTATTATTATTATTATTATTATTATTATTATTATTATTATTATTATTATTATTATTATTATTATTATTATTATTTCTTTACGTGTACCAGCACGAGGACTGTGTGCACACTAGTAGGAAACCGCCATTTAGAAAGCATACAAACCTGGAATTGAACATGGTCTTTCGGATCTTCCGTTCACGGTTCTCCCATCTGAGCTATTTTGGTTGGTTATAGAGAAAATGACAACAATAGATAGAGAGAGGGGGGAGAGAGAGAGACGGGGAGAGAGAGAGAGAGAGAGAGAGAGAGAAGGAGACAGATAAAGAAGTTAAGCTGAGTGATATAGAATCGAGAAAGAAAAATATGATACAGAAGCAGGGCATTAGAGGGTGGTAGTAGATCGATAGAAAAAGAGCAAAGGGATGAGGTATGGGGAGAAAAGAATTAAGATTGTATACTGTGTGTGCATGTCTTGGGGTTTAGGGTCAAAATACCCTTAGATCATGAAAGACCATGGGATTGCACCTTGAATGTTATCCTTCGAGGCACAAGCATGGGTGTTTATGGAACACCTGTAGTTGCCCATGCATACCAGTCTCGCCGGCAACACCGGTGTTTAATTTCTCTCGAATCTCCTTAGTGAGTACAATATAGTCTTTTTGTATCCCTAATATTTTTCACATATGCAATATTTTTTTTAGAACATCGGAAATTATGTCCTAACACTTTTAATCCTAAATGATACCAACATTATAAAATTTCTGTGTATTAGTTTAAAAAAATATTATCGTAGTATAATATAAACAAACTTTTCGTCCTTTCTTTATTTACATTTCTCAATTTAATTTTTTGTATATTACACCCCACATGATAAGTTACATTTGTCTTTATCCCATCTTCCACCCATAATTTTTTATAAATATAAATATACTATAAATTACGGAGGTGTACTTGCATAGTAAGTGACCTGATCTGAGATCATATGCTCAAACAAAAACAATTGCAGCGTGGAAGGTGTTTATAAGCCATTTAAAAACACACAAAAAAAAAGGTTAAATTAAATTTAGATGTTGAAGTGAATCTGTCAAAATATTTTCGTCGCTTTGAAACCGCAACCTGCTCACTGACGAAATTCCGTTCTGCATCATGTTGAAGTGAATCTAAAGATTTTTGTGTGTGTTTTAAATGGTTTATAAACACCTTCCACGCTACAATTGTTTATATTATAAATACATTTTTCAAATGCATTTGATGTTTTAGCAACATTTCAACGATTTTTTTTTCTCGCTAAATTTCAACGATCAATACTTAATCACATGAACCCCGAGTCTTAATAAGTTGTTTACATTTAAAAATTTCTAAACATAATCCTCAAATTAGTTATTTCGTAATTCAAGACCGGAAGATATCTGGCAATATATTGTTTATTACATCCATAATCGTTCAAATGCTGATGATTCAAGCATACTGTCGGATTGAAACATGCGTAAGTTTTTTCGGATATTTTTTGGTTATTTTGTTGATCCAGTTCCATTTATCCTTATTCTTATAGATATCACATTCACTTTTACTTTCCATTACGTTTCTATTGTGATGCAAATAAAATGAACCAAGTATTTATTATACTTTTCTTCTCCATTTTCTTTTATTAATTATATGTATATATATATATATATATATAT
>NC_068996.1:42315572-42318038 GCF_001194135.2 Octopus bimaculoides | reverse complement strand
TACAGATAGATAGAGATAGACAGACAGATATACATGCCTGCATACATACATACATACATACATACATACATACATACATACAAACAGGCATACTTACATACATGCATGTTAGAGTATATGGGATGACGGGGAATAAGTGAGAGAGGCGGAATAAAGAAAAGTAGGAAGAAAGGCCGAGGCTTTACTGAATAAAAATGAAAGTAGCTTAATTCTATGATTTATTCATACATCATTTTCTACGCGATGAGTCTTCCTCGAATAAAATCCTTAATAGTGACATGAGAATATAGACGCCGTTGAATACTTGAAGCCAGAAGGAGATATCTTAAAATAAATACATGCTAAGTAGCACCGAGAAATAAATTTTCTCAGCTATAAATGACGATTTTAGTTTTGCGACATTAAATTTTTAATTTTAAAAAGTCTTTTAGCAACTGAATTTGATTCATTAGAATTTATTATTGAAATTTAGATCACTTATAAGGAAATTTAGTGTTTGCACGCCACATGCTTGATATCTCTCTAATCGATAATATTATATTCAGTGGTTCATGACAGTCGCAAAATAATCCCCAGTAATTTAACTTGCCTCTAATTGTTTTAATTAAATCCATTATTGAAACAGGCACGAATAAAATCGAGTTTTATCTCAACCGTTTCGTAGTTACACAGTGCTTCACTATAACTTTCAAGCAATATCCTCTACACTCCTCTTTAGACGGTGCTCTAGTATGGCCGTGTTCGTACGACTGAAACTATTAACAGAATAAAAAGAACAGAAGAAACTTTAAATTTATTTTGAAAAAGACACTTAACACTGCAAATACGTACAACTTCGAAAGGCCAACACATCTTTATATAAATTGCGAGCTACTTATTCTCCTCCATTGCGAGTCCATCCCAGAGTGAAACGCTGAGCAGATTTCCGACATTTGATATAATAAACATATATGTAGATACGCACATAATCACACCACTTACATATGTATACATGCACATACATATGTATATATATATATACTCTTTTCCTCTTTACTCTTTTACTTTTTTCAGTATATATATTACGACAAACGTAAATAAACAAACGAAGTTTGCTTTTAGAAGCGTTGAGATGTCTTAGAAAGTTAAAGAAGTAATTTTAAATTCTCAATCGCGATTGAGAATTTTAAATCACTTCTATATACATATATACACACATTTTTTTTTCTCGCATTTCATTATATGTAAATCCTCACACTTGATGTCTCTGTTTGTACTGTCTCCCTCGTCCTCTGCTTTGGTGCAAATAAAAGAAATCATCATCATCATCAACATCATCATCGTCATTATTATTATTATTATTATTATTATTATTATTATTATTATTATTATTATTATTATTAATATCATCATCATCATCATCATCATCATCAACTTTAGCCTGTTGAATGATTTCCATCATCGAAAACCGAGAATGGGGCGACAGAAGAGGCGCTGCAATTCTGAAGATATTTAACGTTATATTAATATACATAGGAAATATATGAAAAACTACAGGCGCACAGCTAACCAACCCGCAGCAAAACATATACATTCAATAAACACCTTAGTAGTACATAAAACAAGACATAAATTTGGCTTGTTAGGATTAAGTAAGCAGGTTATCAGAGTACAAAGAAGTAAATACTGTAAAAACATTCATCCTTCCATCCACCATTTTTTTCCGCTAAGTGAACTGACGTAGCGTGAAACGAAGTGTTCAGCATATTGTATCGCCGGCTAGAGAATCAAAACTATTCGAGCATCGGACAAAATATTTAGTAGTATTTATCTTGATCTTTATGTCCTGAGCTAAAATCTTGCCGAAGTCAACCTCGCCTTTTATCCCTGCAATGGAAATGACAGTCAATGAGTTGATATTTGTATATTCCTCGCCGCACATTTCTTTCTAAGTTAAAATTTTAATGCTCACTACATAAGTAGTGCTAACATAGACTTGACGATAGCAAATTATATGGAATGTTTTTTTTTTCTTCAGTTTATTTATAAATATTTATAAATATTTATAAATATACTTCTCACTGTGTATGTATTTTTAAATCGCATGTTTAAAAAAGTTGATGTTATCTTCGTCACATATAGAAACATATACTGCGTGTCACCTTGGGCAAGTGTTTTCTACTATAGCCTCGGGCCGACCAAAGCCTTGTGAGTGGATTTGGTAGACGAAAACTGAAAGAAGCCCGTCGTATATATGTATATGTATATGTGTGTATGTTTGTGTGTCTGTGTGTGTCCCCCCTAGCATTGCTTGACAACTGATGCTGGTGTGTTCATGTCCCCGTAACTTAGCGGTTCGGCAAAAGAGACCGATAGAATAAATACTAGGCTTCCAAAGAATAAGTCCTGGGGTCGATTTGCTCGACTAAAGGCTTTGCTCCAGCATGGCCACAGTCAAAAGACTGAAACAAGTAAAAGAGTATATAT
>NC_068996.1:42314201-42315393 GCF_001194135.2 Octopus bimaculoides | reverse complement strand
ATATATATATATATATAAGTGTATCTGACAGTGTGTGTGTGTATGTATGTGTGTGTATGCGTGTTTCGTGTGTAGCTAGCTATCTTTCCCCATGTATATTTACGTGCATGTATATCTGTATGTGTCCGTGTCAATCCAACTACGTAACCTTGCATGTCTGTTTATACTTAACTCTCTGCAATTTTTCTTTAATCCATCTAATATGCGTGACTATTTACCCAATTATTAATTCAAATGCCTTCCTGGACAAAAATACTCCATTGAAATGGTTTTGTGAAAGCTAAAAGACATCGCCCCGGCATTCAAAGGCAGGTACCCAGTTCCATAAAGCCGAAACATCTCTAAATTACTGAAGACTTCGATGTAACATTTGTTGTTTGTCATTCGTTCTAATATAAAACCTATAGTTTCATGAAGTTAATGGTCATCGATATTAAATACGATGACTCAACCGATGGCATAGAAATGATGACTTCATTTGGCATTTCATCTATTGGCAGTCCACATAGAAGCGCATTGTAAGTTACGACTTCCGTTCGTTACTTGTACTCCAAAAAAAGCAGGACTGCAACGAGAGTGAGTAGTGTCAGTAACTTTGAAATTTCAACCTGCTAACCTTCATCGGGCTGCCCAAAAGAAGGTTAGCAGGTCGAAATTTCAAAGTCACTCTCACCCCTCCATTTTTAAATACATGATGAATAAGCTCACTACAAGAAAAGTTGAGCAATCCTTCAGCTTAGTGTAAAATTGCTGTTTATAAAAACATACGTGTATACATATATATAATCACAACAACAACAACAATAATAATAATAATAATAATAATAATAATAATAATAATAATATTAGTGATAATATCCAAAATTACAGGTAAAAACTCAATTAAAATCAATTTATCAAAAATTAAAATTAAATTAAGTTTCACAGAGTAAAACATATATAAATATATAACTTTAGAGAAAAGAACCAAGGTTCATGAACTCATCGATGAAGATCCACAGTCACATATAGAAAAATTAATAAGTAAAAGCACAATGAATTAGTATAATATAATACAAAGTAAATATCATAAGATATTTATCTTTATCTTATATTTACTTTGTATTATATTATACTTATTTAATGTGCTTTTACTTATTAATTTTTCTATATGTGACTGTGGATCTTCATCGATGAGTTCATGAACCTTGGT
>NC_068996.1:42311412-42313221 GCF_001194135.2 Octopus bimaculoides | reverse complement strand
ATATATATATATATATATATATATATATATATATATATATATATATATATAGATAGATAGATAGATAGATAGATAGATAGATAGATAGATAGATACACAGACAGACAGACAGACAGATAGATACATATGCATGTATGTATTATGTATATACATATATGTATGTATTATGTATATATGTGTATGTATATATATATATACACACATATATGTATGTATGTATATATACATATATATATATATATATTTATACTATTTTATTCTTTTTTATTCTTTTACTTGTTTCAGTAATTTGATTGCGGCCATGCTGGAGCACCACATTTAGTCGAATAAATCGACCCCAAGACTTATTCTTTGTAAGCCTAGTACTTATTGTATCGGTCACTTTTGTCGAACACCTAAGTTACGAGGAAGTAAACATACCAACATCGATTGTCAAAGGGTGGTGGAGGGAGAAATACAGACACACGAGTACACACGCACCCACCCCCACACATACACAGCCACCCACCAACCCATACACACACGCACATACATACACACCCGCACATATACAACGGTCTTTTTTCGGTTTCCGTCTACCAAATCCACTCACAAGGCTGTGGTCGGCCTGAGGCTGTAGTAGAAGACACTTGCCCAAGGTGCCACGCAGTGGGACTGAACTCGGAACCATGTGGTTGGGAAGCAAGCTTCTTACCACACAGCCACTCCTATGTATGCATATATTATGTTTATATGCACGTGTGTGTGTGTGTATGTGGGTGTGTGTGTATGTGTGTGTGCATGTGTGTGTGCGTGTGTGTGTGTAACCCTGTAGCCACGATTTCTGGGTGAAATTTCCTTTCTATTAAGGTATTAATTCACACTACAAACAAAATGAAGAAAGCTACGGTGTTTTGCCAATATGAAATGATTCAGAGAAGGGATATTTACAACAAAAAGATGGAGTGAGAACATTTTATAGAGTGAATGAAATAGATAGCCATTTACATTTACTGTTAATCATCACTGATGTAATATCTATACTTTGTGTGAACAGTTTCAAGCAAGTTTAGCAGATAAAGTTAACACTTGCACTTGTTTGTTTACTAACTAATCTATTGAACCTGTCTGTAAATGAATCCATACCACAACCACACATATATCTGTACACGTAAGTGAACTTATATATACACATAAAAACTTCCTCATACACAAAGGCAGCGATGTATAGTAACCTTCTAACAGTTAGAGATAGAGTTCCAGAAGGAAGTGCAAGCTCAGCCCGTCTTCCTTCACCGTTCCTAAATCGAAGAAAGAAAAAAAGGAAAAAAAAAATAAACGCAATTCGGATAACGGACAAGCTCAACGACTATTGAAAATGTTGCAAGACGCAACGAAAGTTTTAGGAAAAAATAAATACGTAAATGAGTAGAAATCAGACCGGTGAGTGTGTTAAATTAAGAAGGCACTAAAAGAGAGTGACTCCCAAAACATAATAAAACTATAATTCTTTTGTGAAAACTACTCCTTATTATGATTGCAGTTGTTGCTGTTGATGATGGTGTTGCTGCACTTTATCAGTGTTTTTTGCTTTCGAATGATACTGCTCCTGTTGTTGTTTCGGCCGTTTTCCTTGTATCGTCGGTGCTGTACCGTTATTTTTGCTAATGATTTTCCTGCTTTTGTAATTGCTTTTAATGCTACTGACTTTGCAGCTATAGTAGCGATACAGATGTTTTAACTTTGAATTTTCAATGATGACAACCCTCTTCTCCTTCCATGAGAGTGCTGCCGTCTTTGATTTTGTTAGTGTTGTTGTTTTTGTTACTG
>NC_068996.1:42307412-42308723 GCF_001194135.2 Octopus bimaculoides | reverse complement strand
TATATATATATATATATATATATATATATACAGACATACACACACATATACACATACATATATGCACACGCATCTACACACACACATATACACACATATACACATACGCATATATATATACATTCATACATAAATACGCACCTACGTATATCTATACACATGTATAGATATATAGATATTGATATATACATTATATATATATATGTGTGCGTGTGTGTGTGTGTATGTGTGTGTGTAGATAGATAGATAGATAGATAGATAGATAGATAGATAGATAGATAGATAGATAGATAGATAGATAGATAGATAGGCGTGTGTTCGTTTGTGATAGCTTATATAATGTGTTGAAATATCTCTCCCGGTCTTTCAGTTACTATATTTTTCTCCACTTTAATTATCTCATACCGAATGAACACACTTAATGTGTAATATTCAAAAGTTTAGTTCTACTGGTCAGATCGTATAAGATATCATAGCTACTACATTTACATTGCACGACCAACGTATTTCTTTTGATAACGATGACTCTCACTTCCATGTTATTGGAGCAAACTTCCATTGAGAAGTTCTTTGTTGTCGATGTTGCTGTTGTCGTTGTTGTTGCCGTTGATGATGATGATGATGATGATGATGATGATGATGATGATGATGATGATGACAACGACGATGACGACGAAGACGATGATTATGATGATGTTGATGATGGTGAAGCTGGCATTGTTACTGCTGTCTGTTGGTTCTGAGTTTACCAGTTTAAAGCTATATTCAAATACATTTCGGAAGTGAATATCCGGTTCTTTTCCTTTATCGTTGATTATTATTATTTTTTTTTTCTTCCTGAAATTGGGACATATAATGAGTGGGATATTAAGCTGCTGCTATATCATGCAGGTTGTATAACCACGCAGAAGATGTGTCGTTACTATCTATACTATAATTTGCAGTGTTCTTGATTGCTTGATTGATTGACTGATTGTTTGATTGAGTGTCGGCAGATTCACTCGAGAACGGTGCAGTGGAATCGCGTGAAATTCAGCACAGAGCGGCAGCATGGTCCGCTCATGTTCAGGAGATTTTTATTGCCCTCCATGGTTACCGAGATAATCGATTATTACTTTTTAAGATAGGAATATCCCATTCAAAGTGGGGAGGGGCGATTTTGTTGCCTTTCCTATGCGCGAAATTTTACGAAAAACCAGCACAATAAAGATTTTTTTTTCCAAGTAATGTGGCTGGGTTTGTTTTTCGAAAATTTTAATCAGAAGCACAGAAAAAAATAATTTCAATTTTTTGTGCATTAAAAAAGAAGCT
>NC_068996.1:42302617-42307132 GCF_001194135.2 Octopus bimaculoides | reverse complement strand
ATATATATATATATATACAACGGCTTTCTTTCAGTTTCCGTCTACCTAATCCACTCACAAGGCTTTGGTCGGCCCAAGGTGCTACGCAGTGGGACTGAACTCAAAACCATGTGGTTGGTAAGCAAGCGACTTACCACCCAGCCACCCTGCGCTTGCATGTGTGTATTTTTTATTTTTAGTTGTTTTTATTATTCAAAATATACATAGGAAATAGCCTTTAACCAAATCCACCACACTGCCTGAGTGAAACCGGGAAAAACAGCTAGTACCATATATAAGAAGACATATGCATAGCATACAAGGGTAAAAAAATGGCGTGGAGGATAATAGAGATGTGGCCCTCCTGATGCAGGAAAGCCTCAAGGGATAATCGAGGAACCCCACTGTCCGAGATTTCCCTGAAATCCTATGAGCAAGTGCCTTCTTCAGTTCCTTCTCTCCGACTCAAAGGTCTATACTTAGAGAGGTACCATCCACTCTTGCCATTTTTGCAACTTTCACCCACCTTTCGATAAGTTCACTCGAGGACAGCACTTCCCTCTTCACTCTCAATTTCCTTTTCAAGTGAAACTTGAAGAAATTAATGAGAGCTCTACCAAAGAGGAACGTATCTGTCCTCATGCTTTTCAGTCTTGTCCACCAAACAAGCTCTTTCGCCACAGCCACCAGGCAAAGGAAAACTGCCTTGCCTGCCCGATTGAAGGAGGGCGACGGTGCGATCATAACTACAGAATCGGCCGACAGACGGAACTGTCCCACATGTGACAGCAGCAGTTCACATAACCCCACAAGTCAGCAATGCTCGGACACTGAACGAGAGCGTGTAGAACGGTTCCCTCGCGCGCACCTCAGACAAACCCGTTTGACAGCCCATCCTTATCTGTAGAGTTTATCTCGAACCGGTACCGCCCCTCAGTAGCACTTCCAGGCCAAGGAACAGACTAACCAGTTCGTTTGTCGTCGGCGCCCAGGGTCTCTCCGAGAACTTCGCTGCACTTCCCCAATAATAATAATAATAATAATAATAATAATAATAATAATAATAATAATAATAATGATGGTTTCTGATTTACGTTCATGTTAGGAATTTCGGGAGGTCGATATTAGTCAATACCGTTGACCCAGCACTTGTTTAGTATTTACCATATCCCGTAATGGAAGACAAATGTCACGTGTCAGAATTTAAATTCAGAACGCAAGTAGCTTGTAGAAGTACCACTAACAATTTGTTCGACACGCAAACATTTTTGCCAATCCAGTGCCCTTGGCTACTACTACTGATATTATTTTTAGAAAATAGGAAAGCATCTCGAACGCAGAGAACAGCCTTCAGAAATTGGGTAAATATACTCCTATAGATGGGAAAAAGTGGCGAACAGCCGCTACAGAGAATCCAATGGTTTCAAACCTTTGCACAAGTACAAAAATTTTAGGAGAAAGTTAAGTTGATTACATTTGCCTCCAGTGTTTAGCTGGAACTTGGTACTTAATTTATCGACCCCAAAAACATGGTTGGCAAAGTCGACCTTAGCAGAATTCGAACTTAGAACATACACAGCCGGTGATGTTTCAACCAACGCACAGCCTCTAATAATCCTTTCTACTAACTGCAGAAGGCCTGAAATTTTGGGGGAGGGGGTGCCAGTCGATTATATCGACCCCATTCCGAAGCCGGTACTTAATTTATCGACCCCCAAAAGGATGAAAAGCAAAGTTGACCTCTGCGGAATTTGAATTGGGAACCTAAAGATGGACAAAATGGCGCTAAGCATTTTCCTAAGCGTGCTGACGTTCCTTATTTCTTTATTGCCCACAAGAGGCTAAACATAGAGGGGACAAACAAGGACAGACAAAAGGACTAAGTCGATTAAATCGACCTCAGTGCATAACTGGTACTTAATTTATCGACCCCGAAAGGATGAAAGGCAAAGTCGACCTCGGCGGAATTTGAACTCAGAACATAACGGCAGACGAAATACCAATTTCTTTATTGTCCACAGAGGGCCAAACATAGAATGGTACAAAACAACTGATTGGGATCAGTAATGCGAATGGTTTACATAAAACATGACTTTAAAAATTATATAAAATAGAAAAATCGAATGATATTAACAGAACGTTAGACAACACAAATGAAGCGATGATCAGGCCACGCTCCGACCCCACAAGCCCCGATCTCTCGCTGGCACCTTTTTTTTCCTTCCTTTTTTTTTCTGACTATTCACACGGTTCCTTGCACGCACAACACTCGTGCAACATTCTTCAAGGATTAATTCGAATACATCGACCCCAGTGCGTAACTGGTACTTAATTTATCAACCCTGAAAGGATGAAAGGCAAAGTCGACCTCGGCGGAAATTGAACTCAGAACGTAGCGGAAGACGAAATACCGCTAAACATTTCGCCCGGTGTGCAAACGTTTCTGCCAACTCGCCGCCTTTAGCGCAACCTTTAATACTATAGAGGAGAAAAACTGATGCAGCCCAAAGCACTGAAATGAGAAATCAAAAAGTGGTTATCAATTGTACAAATAATGATTGGTGTCTTTTGGAGAGTGAACAAAAAAATTAAAATTGGTTAGAAAAGAGAGGCATAAAAATGAAAATGGAGCATATCCCGTATTAATTGGTAGTGTAAGGAATCTCTGGAAAGTTCTGAAGATTTGAAAAGTACATACCAACTTAGTTCATGAGAAGTGAACTGTTGACATTAATGACACCTTCGGCAGCAAGATGCGTATGATAGATGTAATAATAACAGCAATCTGACAAATGCTTAGCAGTATTTCTTCCGGCTCTTTGAGTTCTGATTTCAGATACCGGCGAAGTTAACTTTACTTTTCGGAGACGATAAAGTTCCAGTATAGGAACCGATGTAATCGACCCGTTCAATAAACATGCTCACCTTATGCCTTTAGTTGAAAATATTATTATTACTTGTGTATAGCGGAATGCAGAGCATGTCATACAAAGTGTTTAGGGACATTTCGTCTGTTTTTGCGTTCGGGGTTCAAATTCCGCCGTGGTCGATTTTTACCTGTCATCCTTTCGAGGTCGATGAAATAAGGGCCAGTTGAGCACTGGGGTCGATTTAATCGACTTACCTCTTCTTCCGAAGTTGTTGGCCTCGTACCAAAAATTTGAAACTATTACTATTATTCCGCCTAGGTTGACTTAGCCTTTTATCCTTTCGAGGTTGATAAATTAATTATCAGTGAAGCACTAGTGTCGGTGTAATCGACTAGTCCCCTCTCCTCAAATTTCAGGCTTTGTGCCTTTAATAGAAAGGATTTTTATTATTATTAAAATTATTATTATTATTATTATTATTATTATATTGTTAACAGCCATGGGTATGCCATGGCTAATGATACTCAGACATGCCCTGAGGCAGCGACATCTCCAGCATTTTTTAATTCTGACCGGATGTGGTTTCCGTTTGTTAGACAGGATTTCTCGCAGCTCGTCTCATTGGCTGATCAAGCATAAACCAATAAAGGCCGATTGGCGCCTGGACTGTCGACAAGCGCTCACAGCCTTCTGCCAGTCGGGCAATGCGGTCACTGGGAGTTCCACAATGGAGTTCTATTGGGGATTGGTGGTGGGTAAAAGCGACGATTTAATCGGAGAAACTTTGGGCATCGGGAGTGGTCAATTAGCTGATCATTTCCGGAGGATTTTCGGGTCTTGGTATATGGATAATTTCCAGATATCTCTGGGCTGGCAGTGTTACCGGGGAACTCTGCCTGTTCGAGATAAGCACTACAGACACGGAAGTGATGTTAGACGGACTTATCCGCGATTTACGCAGGGCGACGAAGCCGTCCTGCATGCACACTTTCAGTGTCCGTGCATTACTGACATGTGGAGCTTTGTCGACGCGTGTAAGACGGATTCAGTTATCAGCCAACTCCATTATGAAGATTGCCCCGCTCCTTCTTTTGGCCGCGAAGGAAACAGTTTTCCTTTGTCTGATGGATGTGGCGAAGGAGGTGGTGTGGTGAGCGAGACTAAAAGAACTGAATATAGATACTCTGAACATTAGCTTTAAACCGGAGTTTTGAGAAAGAGAGTAGGGCGCCTGCCAATGTGCACCTGGAGGTCGGGGTAACCAGAATGTGTGGGGTTCCGCGGTTGTCTTCACTTTTTGGGAAATTTTTATTGTTTAACTGTATGGTCAATTGTCATTGTTATTTATTATATACTCGACATTGCTCCAAACCCCACTTGTCCCATGTGTTGTATTCTCTCTATTTGTTTCGTATTCAGCACTTGTGGCCAATAAACAAATCATTATTATTATTATTATTATTATTATTATTATTATTATTATTATTATTTTATGTTTGACTTTTGTTTTGCATTTGTACAAGTTGGATCCAAGTCTCACCCAGAGACCTCAAGAGACAACAAGTTAGAAGTTCATGTAGGTGTTATGCCTAGGGTACCATATATTTGGATTTGTACAGTTTTGTTCAAGTGAATGTTTAAGAAACCATAAGAAAATTATGTTTGC
>NC_068996.1:42295027-42296510 GCF_001194135.2 Octopus bimaculoides | reverse complement strand
GTGTACACGTTCAAGTGTATGCGTAATTATTCAATATATGTACTTACTATTTTGTTCCATTTCTTTTTTTTATATAGTTTGTAAACTTTCCGGTGTTGGTTTTGCGTGTGTGATCGCACGTGTTTCATTGAGACATCGTGCATAGGAGGTCCTGTGCTTTGTATTGCAGTGAAATTTCATTTTTTAAGAATAAAAAATATTCTTAAAAAAATTATCTTCGTTAAAAGACCGCTTCCTTCAAATCTTCCACCGGTTCTTTTGGCTAATTCCATCGATGTTATTGGATTAGATATGTTTTTGTATAGGGAGCCCGGTGTAGCACATCCATGTTGTTATTCAGTATTATTATTATTATTATCATTATTATTATTATCATTATCATTATTATTAAGTCGGCGAGATGTCAGACATGTTAACGCGTCGGACAAAATGCTTAGCGGCATTTCGTCCGTCTTTACGTTCTGAGTTAAATGCAATTGAGGTCGACTGTGCTTTTCACCCTTTCGGGTTCGAAAACACAGGTACCAGCCAACAATTGACATCAGCGTATTCGAATAGCTCCCTTCATAAATTTCAGGCCTTGCGTTACTACTACTACTACTACTACTACTACTACTACTACTGCTGCTGCTGCTGCTGCTGCTGCTGCTGCTACTACTACTACTACTACTACTACTACTACTACTACTACTACTACTACTACTACTGCTGCTGTTGCTGCTGTTACTACTATTACTACAAGTAGTAGTAGTAGTAGTAGTAGTTGTAGTAGCATATCATCGTCGTCATCATCATTACCGTCATCATCATCCTTTTCATCATCATCATCGTCATCATCATCATCATCATCATAAGCAGCAAAATTTTCTCTACTTTTGTATTTTTCGGTTGTTGTTGTCAATAATATGGTGTAGAATATCTGAGCAATAATCCCGTTCCAGGTTTATGTTCAAACGGTAAACATCACGTTCCCACCCCCACATCCTCTCCCAACCCCAACCCCAACCCCACCACCACCGAGAGTCGCTATTTCCTTTTACCCCCACCAACCTCCCACACTTCATCTGCTACCACCTCCAGCTATTTCTCACCTACCCATATGTATTTGTGGCTGACACCTTACCCATAATAAAATCGACTCGTGTAATCAACTCCACTACGTCATTTTATCATATCAACTGCTTTGCTTTCCTTTAAAATAATCTCAGGTTTCGTTTCATATCCTTTCTTTTCCGCTGACCGATTGTTTGTCAGTTTCTCCGCTTTGCTTTGTTCTTTTTTGACGCTGCTACAAACCTTTTGTTTTTTTCAGATTGGTTTAAAAAAATGTTACGTTCAATTCAGACGCTCCAACTTTCCTATCCATCTATCTATCTATCTATCTATCTATCTATCTATCTATCTATCTATCTATCTATCTATCTATCTATCTATCTATCTATCTATCTATTTATCGATATATATATGTATATATATATATATA
>NC_068996.1:42292130-42293771 GCF_001194135.2 Octopus bimaculoides | reverse complement strand
GTGTGTATGTGTGTATGTATGTATGTATGTATGAATGTATGTATGTATGTATGTATGAATGTATGTATGTATGTATGTATGTATGAATGTATGTATGTATGTATGTGTGTATGTGTGTATGTATGTATGTGTGTATGCGTGTATGTATGTATGTGTGTATGTATGGATGTATGTATGTATGTATGAATGTATGTATGTATGTATGTATGAATGTATGTATGTATGTATGTATGAATGTATGTATGTATGTATGTATGTATGTATGTATGTATGTATGTATGTATGTATACTGTATTATCTCCAGGCCTGCTTTTCTTTTTATTTTTGCTTTTCTTATTTGATATTTTTTTTCTCCTCGATTATCGTAAATTTAAACTCATTTCCATCTCTTGTCGCTGTCGAAGACCCAGTCTTTTAAACAGAACAAACAAAAAGAAAATAATATGTTAGAGAACAAAATATATATGAATGAATGACAAACAAAGCATAGTCAAGACCTGAATAAAAAAATAAATCAACAAAAGTTTTGTATAAAATATAAAAATGAATAATGAATGCTAAATATCTGTAAAAAAAAAAAAAAATGAAAGTATAATTTACCACCTTTTAGTCGTTTCCTACATTACCCTCAATTTCCATTCTACGTTAACTTTCGTTTGCAGAGTAAAGGGTTTCACCTTCAGCGGAAAGATCTTTTCTCGGACTGTCTGAGGCAGACAGTCTACAGACATGCATACGCGCTTCTATTTCTTTTGGTGGGTCATACGGAGCAAGAGAGTAGGGAAGTGAGTGAGTGTGGATGATTGTGTTAACAATGATAAACAAAAGACAAATCACATTACTACCGCTTCATGAGACCGCTTTCATTCTAGCAGTGGTTCGTACAATTTCCGAAATCTAGCTCGTGCGGAAATTATTGTACAACTAAAACCTTTGAGAACGGGAACTTCGGTGGTCAAACGATCCAGCAGACTCATCCGCGCTATACAAAGCGGCCATTTTGGCTGTAAGTGATAGGTGATGATGACGTCAAAGCAAATGGTGACTGGCGGAACATCCGGTGGTTGTGGAGCGCGTGTAAGAATCAGTAGCTGGATTTTTCGCTGGAAGGATTGTATATTGTCAAAGGTTTTCTTTAGAAATCTTTCTCATGAACAGATCCGTTAGCAATTTGCTATCACTGCAGTCACGAACCGTGACAAATCAGATCAAGCTAAAAATCTTGCTGTCTTTTAAGATGTGCTGTTCACATTATATCAGTGGGTTGACATTTCTACTTTTTATCTGCGTCTTTTCTCTTATACTCTTATTTCCTTCAAATTGCATCTGCTTTAAATGTTTTGCTTTATTTTATTTCTTTATTAAGTTTTTGCTATTTTAGAATGCTTAGAACGCTTTTCATTTCTCTTTGTATTTTTTTTTCTTTTCATATTCGCGCTTCCTTTCTTCAGTCTATCTTCCACTTTTAAACTGCGTATCTCGTTATACATCTTTCGCTCTCTCTCTGACCCTCTCTTTCACTCTACCTTTCTTTCATTCTGCCCCTCTCTCAGTCTCTTTCTCTCTCCTTTTCTACCTATCTACCTATCTATCAATCGCTTTTCCTGTATATAAATATATATATATATATATATATATATA
>NC_068996.1:42288464-42291657 GCF_001194135.2 Octopus bimaculoides | reverse complement strand
ATATATATGTATGTGTGTGTGTGTATACATGTATATATGTATGTATATATATGTACGTGGGTATATATATATATATGTATATATGTATATATATATGTATATATATATATGTGTATGTATATATATGTGTGTGTGTATATATATATCTATGTTTATATATGCATATGAAAAATATATATCCACATATATACATATAGTTTTATTTATGTATGTATGTATGTATACGTATGTATATATAAACACATAGATGTATACATACACATATACATACACACACACATATGCGTTAGGGTTGTCTATGCATTTACATATACAGGCATGTGTATTTCTCAATTTATTCTGCATGTAAGTAAATACATGACATTCTAATATTTTCTTGTTAATTATTCGTTGTAACGAAAGTAATTTCTTGGGCATTATTTTACACTGCCATGTTGCATATACAAGTAATGTACAGATACATATACGAAAATACATCCATAGTTATTTATGTTCTATTCGTTAGTGATATGCTGCATAAATCATTTGTATATACAAAAACATACACTTATACGCATATATGTATTAATGTGTGTTTCTGTGGTTGCATTTGTACAGGCATGCTCGAGCCTGTATTCTTCTATTAAAATATATTCACATGTTTCTATACATGAGTGAGTAAATAAGTTTATGTATTATGTTTCATATATATCTCCCTCAACAGTATGTATACATAGCTTTACATGCATTATGAATATTTCATTGCTAAAAAAATTCACGCAAGGAACTATTTATACCACAATGTATGTGCATTATTATGAGAATACACACATACACTGTCGGTACTACTCACGTATTTACAGAATACGTACATTTATGCTTTTAAGCATAAATGTATTAAACTGGTATTTCGTCGGTTACGACGACGGTGGTTCCATTTCTTCCGATCAACAGAACAGCCTGTTCGTTAAATTAACGTACACCTGTCTTAGCACTCCACAGACACGAGTACCCTTAACGTAGTTCTCAGAGAGATTCAGCGTGAGACAGAACACAAGAAAGTTGGGTCATTTGAAATGCAGGTACAACTCATTTAGGCCAGCTGAGTGGACTGGAGCAACGTGTAATGAAATGCCTTGCTCAAGAACACAACGCGCTGCCGGTAATCGAACTCACGACCTAACGATCGTCAGTCGAATGAGCTCACCACTGATACATTTATACATACACATATACAAGTGTGTATATATGTACATATGTGTGCACGTACATACACATAGACACACACGTACACACACACACACACACACGCATATATGTGTGTGTGTATGTATGTATGTATGTATGTATGTATGTATGTATTAAGTATGTATGCATTTATGTATATATATACGTATGTGTGTATGTATATGTGCAGATTTGTATGTTTTCCTTTATTTATGTTTCCTCATGCATATAGTTGCACATCTAGACATGCTCATATATATTTAAATGATTAACTTCTGGAAAGTTTTAACAGATTTTTACAGTTCCAGTGATGGATTGGATCTGTAGTCTTCTAATTAGCTTTCTTCTTTATAGTTTTGAGAAACCCAATTTCTCAAGATTGGTATTTTCGTAATGTGTTGCATAACTCATGGACCCAATAATTACAGGTATAAACCTGAACTTGTAATCTGGATAGAGTAAATGCACATTTCTTAATAGTTCAACATAGGTGTTCTCTTTTTCACTTATCTTCAGCTTTACGTTAATATCCTCTGGGCAGCTAATTTCCACAACTGTGTAGAGTTTCTCTTCTCTATCTCAAATCATTATATCAGGTATATTGTGCTTACATTTTATTGAGGTTTTTACTGAGACATTCCACCAGTACTCCTTTTTATTATGAGTGGCTATGGCTTCTACCATATTGTGGGTTCTTATTTCTTTGTCTTCGGGTCTATGTGTGTATGCATGTGTGTCTACCAAATTCATTCACACAGCATTGGTTGGTTCAGGGCTATTCCGGAAGGTTTGTTCGTGACGCGCAGTAAAACTGGACCCGAAAACATGTCACTGAGAAGCGATTTTTTTAACCATGCCACGCCCGCACGTACACACACACACACACACACAAACACACACACACACACGCACACATACACGCTTGTATGTGTACACCTCAATTTGTTTGGTCATATTATTTTGCTTTTTCAGTTATTTAACTGCGGCCATAATGGGGCACCGCGTTAAAGGGTTTTAATTGAAGAAATCTACCCCAGAATTTATTCTTTGTAAGCCTAGTACTTATTCTAGTGGATAATTTTGTCAAACTGCTACAATGGCTGTCAAGCGATAGTGGCTGGACAAATATAGACACACACACACACACACACACACTCACACACACACACACACACACACATATATATATATATATATATATATATATATATACGATGGTCTTCTTTCAGTTTCCATTTACCAAATCCACTCACAGACACTTGCCTAACTTGTCACGCAGTGGGGCAGAACCTGGAACCATGTGGTTAGGAAGCAAGCTTCTTATCACACAGCTACATCTAGTCCTTATTTAACCGGAAGAGAAAATACTACTTTCAGGTTGGTAATTGTACGCATATAAAATTGCATGTTATACCTGACTGATGGCGAAGTAAATTAAAAATAAAGACATTCAATAATCTAATGTTGAATTTATTTGAACCTCCAAACGTCGGAATAAAAATCAGTGCTGTCTATGATTTCTATAGAATCTCTGTAGAGATGACCTTAACGAGTAATGTAAAGCGCACTGCTAATACAGAAGAACACGGTTATTTATAAAAGACGTTTAATATACTCTGTAGTATACCATGGTTGCATAATGAAATACCACGACCATATAGGTTGTTAATTGAATTAATTGTTTTCATTCCCTTTACTCTTTACTCTTTTACTTGTTTCAGTCATTTTGACTGTGGCCATGCTGGAGCACTGCCTTTTAGTCTAGTAAATCAACCCCAGGACTTATTCTTTATAAGCCTAGTACTTATTCTATCGGTCTTATTTGCCGAACCGCTAAGTTACGGAGACGTAAGCACACCAACATTGGTTGTCAAGCGATGTTGGGGGGACAAACATAAACACACAAACACACACACATACATACATACATACATACATACATATATATATATATATATATATATATATATATATATATATATATATA
>NC_068996.1:42283549-42287776 GCF_001194135.2 Octopus bimaculoides | reverse complement strand
TGTGTGTGTGTATATATATATATATATATATATATATATAGGTAAAGCAAATTTTAGAGGTAATACTTGATAATTGCAATCACCTGTATATGCCAGATAGTGGCTGAGGTGAAAGAATAAATTAAAAACGCAAAATTAAAACAGGACACAAAGGATGAAAGGCAAAGTCGACCTCGGCGGAATTTGAACTCAGAACGTAGCGGCAGACGAAATACCGCTAAGCATTTCGCCCGGCGTGCTAACGTTTCTACCAGCTCGCCGCCGTTTGTGTGTGTATATGTGTGGCGGGCTTCGTTCAGTTTCCATATAGCATATCCACAACAAGGATTCAGTCAGTCTTTGGCTCAAGTAGAAGGTGTCAATAAGTGGGATAGAATCCCGAAACTATGTTCGCAGGAAGCAAACTTGCCTACGCGGGCAGCTATATCATAAGGCGCCTCTATTTATGCTGCCATCCTCCAATCACTCCTGTTGTTGATATCACTATAAATTTAGCAATACTGCTATCGACTACAATACTATTTTTAAGACACTCTTGAACGGTAATTTTTTTTTCATATAAAGACTTTGCAAGCAATTACGTTCATTTTATATCTTTCCTTTTGATTATAAATGTTTACAATCCTTTCACCATATTTTATTCTGTTAATACTATGGCGTCAATGGACAATGATATAAAAATCTTGTAGCATTTAATGTTCAATCTTTTTTAATACGTTGCTATCTTTACAACGATTTTCTTTCATTACCCTCTGTATGTTATTTTTTTTTTCATGAAATGAACCAATTGACGATAATAAACGTATTTATCTGACAAAAACAAAACGTACACCATTACCGCCAATAATATTGTGTTTCATTCTCTTTTATGTTTTAATAATTATTTCTAACACAGACGCAAGACAACAAGAAAAAAAAAAGGGAAAAACAACAGATATTTTAGAATCAGCCCGGTGTTTTGTATTATTGACAGATGAAAGCTAAAATCGTTTTTGGTAGGATTTGAACAAGGAACATAAAGGTACGCAACTAAAAGCTGCATGGCTTTTAAACCCTCCTTCGCCTCTCTCTCTCTCTCTCTCTCTCTCTCTCTCTCTCTCTCTCTCTCTCTCTCTCTCTCTCTCTCTCTCTCTCTCTCTCTCTCTCTGTTAGCTGACGGATGCCAAAAAATTATTAGTGGGAAGGAACAGAAACCATTTTACTCTGAACAACTTTAATTTGACCATCAGGGAATATGACCAATACTCCAATCTACGAGATTTCAGAAACAGACTGGACATATAAATACGAAATATAGACAAATGCCACTCTGCACTCCCCGTACAGTTTGGTCAATGTATGATAGAGGGACACTTTAAGTCTCACTCGAACCATAACTTATCACCTTAAAATGTAAACATATTGGATAAGATAGTCCGAGGTTAAATATTACAGAAGGAAAATCTATATTAGGTACCAGGTTGTCTCTGAAGTGATGTTCATCCGCCAAGAAACAACAATAAACCAAATTTAACTTTCTAAATACACTTGGTTAAATTAGATCATGTTTCTCAAGCCAACTATCATAAGCTGAAATAATAATAATAAAAAAAAACTGGAGCATGTTTCATTGGAACATCCCAAATGGGAGTTGTGGATGTTCTGACTCATTAGGGAGTCAGAAAAAAGAATAGTAATATTTATTCTTGTTCTGAAGTTTCTCTTAAAATTTCCCTGCGATTAACTTTGCCTGACATCAATTTTCAATGGTTGTTTGCATATATCACTACGAACACAATTATATCAAATGAGCAAAATGCTGTTTGATGCAAGCTGGGGGCCGAAGAATCAGGATATTTAGGTGCTGAGTTCAAAACATTTATGATAGTTTACACACATATATATCAGCTTTCCTATAAGAACGTTGCAAAATCACCTATAAGGATAGACATAAGCATTCTAGAAAATTAGTAGCATTATTACAAATTTGTAACCAGTGTTAAATATGCTTTAGACATTAGAACGCGTACGAAAACAATTCACTGTGTTTTACAGATCTATATTTAAGAGATGAGGATTTATGTACATTATTTACATCATTTACAATTGACAGATATTTGTCCTCATCTTGTTAACACAACGCTTGGGCTGATATACCCTCCAGCTTTCATCAGATTCTTGGGGTAATTTCGAACCTGGGTTCTCATTCCTAAGGTATTTTTCGATGTTATTGTTGTTGTTGTTGTTATTATTATCATTATTATTATGAGTAGTAGTAGTAGTAGTAGTAGTAGTAGTAGTAGTAGTAGTAGTAGTAGTAGTAGTAGTAGTCAGGTCACTACCTGGAATCGAACTTGGAATCTTGGGGTTAGTAGCCAGCACTCTTAACCACTACGCCATATGGCCCAATATTCTACTAACACCAATATTCCGAGTTCGATTCAAGGCAGTGACATGAATAATAATAATAATAATAATAATAATAATAATAATAATAATAATAATAATAATAATAATAATAATATCAACATCAAAAAATACCTTAGGAATGAGAACCCAGGTTCGAAATTTCCCCAAGACACCTGATGAAGGCTGGAGAGTATATCAGCCGAAATGTTGTGTTAACAACAAAGAAGATGAGGACAAATATCCGTCAAATGTAAATAATGTAAATAATGTTCACTGAGTTTTGTCGTGAATAAAATTTCTTGCAGTAGACAAATAGGTGTAAAGGCGCCGAGTTAGCTTAAAGCGTCACCTAATCAGACTGCGGGAAGCATTGTCTGCATATATCGTTGGAGATCTCTCACATGAATCATTTGTAATCATTGACTATTTTCTCTAATCATTAATCTCGTTGTGCAGGTTTTTCAATATGTATGCTACTCTAGTCTCAAGACAGAAAATAGTTGATGCATTTCAGAAAACAATTATAAATAAAAGCGACAGTAATATTAATATTGATAATTTCCATTCAAATATTCATTGAATTATAAATAACCAGTTTCAGGTTTTGGGAGCGTGTTGGCATTTTACATTTTATACAGTCTTGTACAGGAGCTTTGTTTTTCCTGTATTAATCTGCATAGATCTAAACATTATATATCGATATATTATGTTTATCAGACGATATCATCACACTGATGGTAGATCGGTTTATTTTCGTACAGTTTCATCCGTAGCTATCAGGAATATCTGACGTTTTTAATAGCATCACTAGATATTTCATACACGTATACTAAAAAGCAATAAAAACTATTGACTTTGGTATGTATGCGCGTGCACATATATGTGTATATATGTGTATGTGTTTGTGTATACTCATACATACATATGCATATATATATGTGTGTGTGTGTGTTTGTGTGTGTGTGTTTGTGTGTGTGTGTGTGTGTGTGTATATAAGAGTATATATACACATGTATACATTCAGCAGCTCCACCTGGCCAAGCAGCTACTTTGTGTTAATAAAGAGCAATTACCCAGAAACCGGTCCACAGATGTTACTTTGTGCTGGATGAAGGTGTCAGACTCCCTATTCGAAAATATAAGGACAAGGATATTGTGTCGTATAGCCAGCTGGAAACGATGTTTCCGGGGTTTAAACAACAGTAACGATTGTCCTTTCCAGGACAGCCACATTATGTTGCCAATAGTCTTTACTATAAAGAACTGTCACTGAATATCTCTTTTGAGAGATTTAGAAATAATAATGTTTCTATTTATTTGATCAGTGTTTGTGTGTCACTTTGAAATCTATATATTTTCGAACGGGAATTCAGCAGTATGTATGTATGTATGTATGTATGTATGTATGTATGTATGTATGTATGTATGAATGTATGTATGCATTCAAACACTTGACGCTAATGGTTAGAAATTATGTAAAGGTAGCTATATACAGTTCAAATAGTACGCCCGTGCACCTCCAAAATATGTGCCTACGATATGTTAGCAATTAAAAGTTAATTTTGTTCTTAATGGAACCAATTAACTTCTTTATGAATTCAAGAGAAAACCAAACGAAAAAAATGTGGGGTCAAAAGAAGTTGTTTCACAAAGAAATCTGAATAAAATATATATTGCAGGCATACAGTCATACACACAGTCACAGACAGACATAAGCAAATAGATATACAAATGCACGCAAACATACATGCAATATGTCATCCATTTTTTGTAGCTACATACAGTCATACATGCATACATACATTAATATATATCTATATATATAAGCACACACAAACA
>NC_068996.1:42281525-42282821 GCF_001194135.2 Octopus bimaculoides | reverse complement strand
TGGATAAGAAATACAGAAATGAAACTGATTGATAACATACATACATACATCTGATCGTCTTCGAACGAGGCCATTTTCCATCATTCCATGCTTGAACGCCGGCGGAGCGCCAGTCGGCATCGTTTACGGTCGGAACTACGACGGTATCTGATCGTCTTCGAACCTCCGACTTTCGCTCTTGATCGAGGAAAACGTGCTTGCCACACGCCGTCGCTGCAGTGCGTCTTGCGACGATCCAAGAATTTCACCTCTAACGTCGCAATACGAGTGGCCCCGATCGCTCCCTTCGATCATTGCCATAGGATACATACATACATACATACACACATACATACATACATACATACATACATACACACATACGTTCGTTCAGCTATATATATTCTTTTATTCTTTTACTAGTTTTACTCATTTGACTGCGGCCATGCTGGAGCAACGCCTTAAATGTTGTTAGTCGAAGAAATCGACTCCAGGACTTATTCTTTGTAATCCTAGTACTTATTCTATCGGTCTCTTTTGCCGAGCCGCTAGATTACGGGGACATAAACGCACCAGCATCGGTTGTCAAGCGATGGTGAGGGGATAAACATAGACATACAAACACACACACACACACACACACACACACACACACACACACACATATATATATATACTACGGGGCTTCTTCTAGTCTCCGTCTATCAAATCCACTCACAAGGCTTTGGCCGGCCCGAGGCTACAGTAGAAGACACTTGGCCAAGATTGATCGGTTTGTAAAGAAGTGATCTAAAATGGTTATAAACTATTTGAAACAAGAATAATCTAACAATCTATCTTGAAACAAGCACTTCATCAACAGGACTTGACTTCAATCCCAGACACACATCGACCTGAGAATGTTTGTAAAATCAGAAGTAGGGTCTGTTTTTACGAAACCGGAATTGTTAGTTACATGAGATCTCGTTGTTTATGTATTTAACTCATTTGTTTATGAATGTCATGTTGTTTGCACAGTTGGTGACGTCCTGTACCCATATATGCATATATATATTAATTTTTATTATTATGTGATATATATATATATATTTATTATTATGGGATATATAGGCGCAGGAGTGGCTGTGTGGTAAGTAGCTTGCTTACCAACCACATGGTTCCGGGTTCAGTCCCACTGCGCGGCACCTTGGGCAAGTGTCTTCTACTATAGCCTCGGGCTGACCAAAGTCTTGTGAGTGGATTTGGTAAACGGAAACTGAAAGAAGCCCGTCGTATGTATATATATATATATATATATATATATATATATATATATAT
>NC_068996.1:42274649-42276094 GCF_001194135.2 Octopus bimaculoides | reverse complement strand
TATATATATATATATATATATATATATATTCGCACACACACACACGCACACATCCACACCCATTCCCGTTAAAAAATAGTATACGTGCTCGCGCCCGCGTGCACATACATACACACATATTTGGAAGTTCAATCAAGGAACCGAAATCGGGTCGTAGACACCTCATACTGAAAGCCCACAATCTAGGCTCAACATTTACGCAAACATCTCTAACTGAAGCTAACAGAAACATCAGCGTTATGAAGAACAAATACGAGTATTTATCAGGGAACAGAGGTTTATTGCTGATAATGCCATTTGCAAAAATATTACAAACTGTAACGATTGAATAAAGGTGACGGAATCAGACCGCTGAAACTGCTGGAAATAACAGCCAAATCTCCTCCAAATCAAACATTTGATAACATACATTCCCATGTCGTTTGGAAACGGAATACAATGCTGCAATGACGTAAATCATGTGTTGAATAAAATAAACTATACCAGTAACCAAGGCAGCTATTAATATTGGTCTCACATTTTGGCACAAGGCCAGCAATTTCCGGGATTGGGGAGGGAGAATAAGTCGATTACTTCGACCCCAGTGTTCGACCGGTACTTATTTTATGGAACCTCGAAATGATAAAAGGCAAAGTCAATCCCGCTGGAATTTGATCCCTAAAAGGAATGAGGGACGAAATGCCGCTAAACATTTCGCTCATACTGCTAACGGCTCTGCCAGTTTAAAGCATCTATTAATATAAGAATCAACTAGGTGGATCGCTGCCCAAATGCTTTGCATCATTTCAAATGTCCCTACGTTCTGAGTTCAAATTCAGCCGAGGTCGACTTTACATTTCCTGCTGCTGCTACTGCTACTACTACTACTACTACTACTACTTTTTACATATTACTTTTCTCCTCACTTTTAGCATTTGAAATCTGATTGCGCGTGACACGTCATGTGTTCTTATTCTGTTTCCTTTAGAACAATCAATACTTTAAAGTAATACACGTATCATAATAATAGTTAACAATGTTTAGCATCGTCTAGTATAGTTACGAGGTGATACATAAGTGAATAGCATAGCTGTCTTTCGGCGATTTCGTCGATCAGACTATATTTTCATATATACTGAACCGAATTTCATAAAAGTAAGTACCTCTCTCTCTCTCTCTCTCTCTCTCTCTCTCTCTCTCTCTCTCTCTCTCTCTCTCTCTCTCTCTCTCTCTCTCTCTCTCTCTCTCTCTCTCTCCCTCTCTATCTATCTATCTATCTGTCTATCTGTCTATCTGTCTGTCTGTCTGTTTATCTACCCATCTATCGATCGATTGATCTGACTTCGTTACTCATTTTCCATCTCTCTCTCTCTCTATCTATCTATCTATCTATCTATCTATCTATCTATCTATCTATCTATCTATCTATCTATTTATCTATCTATCTATCTACGTATATATATATA
>NC_068996.1:42273063-42274035 GCF_001194135.2 Octopus bimaculoides | reverse complement strand
ATATATATATATATACATACATACATATTCGCTTGCTTTCTTCCAAAGAATCTAGTGCTCTTAGCTTAGATTTTCTTGGGGCCGGCCAGATTGGAGCAGTCTTGAGTGTAACCGGCCAAAACTGCAACGACGTTCTGGAACTCGACTGAAGAAAGAAAGCTCCGAATGACCCGTCCTTGTTTTTTTCCTGTCCTTTTTTGTATCGTCTAACTGTCCGGATGTTTTGTTGTCGCCTGTTATGTTCTTGTTTCCTTTTTTGTACACACACACACACACACACACACACATATATATATGTCTGTGCTTATCTACCTATCTATATTGTGTGTGCACGCGGCCGCATATGTACACAGATTAACACAAACCTGACGGACGGTAGGTTTTCTGTAAGCTCTTTTCGTTAATTTTACAAGCATAAGTGTTATGAAATCGTGAAAACAGAAGTAAACGACTACACAAAAACTTCCTTTGATTAGATCTAAGTTAATTTGCTTAAAGACTTCTATAATCAAGAATTTCTAATTTCGGAAAAGCTTTTCATCAAATACGTACGTACATCCTAATTACATGCGCATGTGTATGATACATCTGTACACACACAAACACACAAACGCACACGCACGCACACACATACACATACACACTCAACCACGCACACATATGTATGTATGTTTGTATGTATGTATGTGTATATGTGTATATTCGTATATATGTAGAGAAGGTTAAACGGTTCTGATTGGAATAGTGAATCTCCAAGCACAACATTCAACTTAATATACGGAAAGGTCCTTTTGATCCAATAATTACACATTAATGTTTGTAGTTTTATGTGCTTCATGGTACACTCTTCCCCAAAAGAAATATAAATATACATATACCTACACAAACACACACACACATATACATGCACACACACACACACACACACACACACACACACACACACACACACACACACACACACACACACAC
>NC_068996.1:42264768-42273016 GCF_001194135.2 Octopus bimaculoides | reverse complement strand
ATATATATATATATATATATATATATATATATATACATATATACACGTATATATATACATGTACAAATATATGTTTATATGTGTATGTGTGTACGTATATGTTTGTATCTGTGTCTGTATGAATGTGTGTGGATGTATGTCTGTATGTATGTATATACATGTATGTATACGTATGTATGCATTCATGTATGTATGTATTAGTAAAATCAGAAAAAACCGGTTGTCATTCAATGTTATATATGTTTTTCGGCAAGTACTTCATAATTGCTTGTTGAAAATTAATTAATCTACTTTATTCTGTACCATTGAGTGTGTCTGTTTGTGTGTATGTGTGTGTCTGTCTGTGCGTCTGTATGTGTGTGTGTGTGTATGTGTGTGTGTGTTTGTTTGTTTGTTTCCTCCTATATTCAGTTAGTTATAGTAAAAATAATTTAATGTTAATCTGATGGTTACTCTGTACTTATGCAGAGTACAAATTTATTTTTAAACATGGAAACTATGGAAAGTGACTTCGAAGTTTCAGCCAGTTAAGCCATATATCAATACCTAGATTTATATGTATCTATGTAGCTATGTGTTTATGTATGTATGCATGCGTGTATGACTCTGTGTGCGTATGCATTTATGTACGTACGCATGTATGTGTATGTATGTTTGAATGTACTATGTATGTACATACGTATGTAAATATAGATGTATGTATGTATGTATGTATGTATGTATGCATGCATGCATGGATGTACGTCTGTGAGAGTATGTATGTCTGAATGTGTGTGTATGTATGTATGTATGTATGTATGTATGAATGTATGTATGTATGTATGTACGCATGTATGTATGGATATATGTATGTATGCATGTATGTATGGGTAGATGAACGGATTGATGTGTATACGTTTGTGAGTGTATGTATGTCTGAATGTGCGTGGGTATGTACGCATATATGTATGTACTTATGTACGTATGTATGTATGTATGTATGTATGCATGTATGTATGTATGTATGCATGTATGTATGTATGTATGTATGTATGTATGTATGTATGCTGAAAAGTTCCTGGAATTAAGATTATTTCGAAAAGTTTGCAATAAGTCTGTGAATCAGTGAGGGGAATATTTTCAATAAAATCATAATTAACTGATCCTCCTGTATTTTCTTTTACCCAAAGCCATTAACTTTTCTACGCACACTCGTATGGATGTATATTTATGTATATATACGTATGTTTGTTTGTATGTATGTATGTACCAACATACGCACACACATACAAGCACACATACACACACACACACACACACACACACACACACACACACACACACAAATATACATATATGTGGCTTTGTGGTAAGAAGCTTGCTTCCCAACCACATGGTTCCAGGTTCAGTTCCACTGCGTGGTACCTTCGACGAGTGTCTTTGGCTATAGCGTCGAGACGACCAAAGCATTTTGAGTGAATTTGGTAGATGGAAACTGAAAGAAGCCCATTGTATATGTATATATGTACATAAGTGTGTGTGTGTGTGTGTTTTATGTTTGTCCCCCCCCCATCCCATCACCACTTGAAAACCGGTGTTTGGTATGTCCCTGTAAATTAGCGGTTCAGCAAGACAGATCGATAGAATAATTACGAGATTTAAAAAAATAAACACTGGTTTCTAATCATTTGACTAAAATTTCTGCAAATCGGTGCTCTAGCATGGTTGCAGTCTAATGATTGAAACAGATAAAAGATACAAATACACCGATATGCACTTTTGTCTGTGTATGTCTGTCCGTACATATGCATAGTCAAAAGGCACCCTTATCTTCTCTCATCCTTTCAATATTTTGATTCTTTGGCATTTACCTACTTCATAGTTGTTTTATTTTTCGCAAAAGATTTAGCGGTCGTTTCAGTTTATTCACATTATATCTTGAAATGTCTCATGGTCTTCATAGAAAGTTATAATAGTTAATTTGAACTGGGAGGTGCTACATTTAAAGATAAATTACACTACGCCCCCCCCCCCCCACAAAAAGATTAATCGTTTGCTACTCAGACAAATGGTGCTGTACCAAAACTAAGTCGCGTACGATGATTCCGAATCTGAAATCAGAATTGATGTAGCACGCCAGAAATTTGAGTTATGCGCATAATTATATATTAATACTATGTTAGAATCAGGAATAATTAAGTTCAAGTCAAATAATTATTATTATAGCAAAAGAGCACTTCGTCGGTTACGACGACGAGGGGTCCCAGCTGATACGATCAACGGAACAGCCTCCTCGTGAGATTAACGTGCAAGTGGTTGAGCATTCCACAGAGACGTGTACCCTTAGCGTTGGTCTCAGGGAGATTGAGCGTGACAAGGCTGGCCTTTTGAAATAGAGGTGTTACTCATCTTTGCCAACTGAGTGGACTGGAGCGACGCGAAATAAAATGTCTTGCTCAAGGACACAACACGTCGCCGGGAATTGAACCCACGACTTTACAATCGTGATCCGAATGTCCTAGCCACTAAGACACGGGCCTTCACATTATAATGGTATATTAGTATTGTATATAGTAAATTTATGTTCAAGTCAAATAGTATTATAATATAATGGTACATAGTATATTTATGTTAAGGGAATACTCACTTTATTTTTTATATGCTCAGCTCAGAAATGTTTGAGACACTTGCTCTTGTGCTTGTGCATCGTGCTGGTCTCCCATTGTAGGAACCAGCGGTAGTCACCCATCATGTGTGGATTGAACCGGCCTTGGTATCTCGTTTCCACTTCAGATATGTTCTGGTGGAACCTCTCACCATGCACATCACTAACGGCACCAAGATCCATTGGGGAAAAATCAAGATGAGAAAGAAAGAAGTGCATCTTAAGGGGCATTCGGCATCCCATTCTTTCATACGCTGTTAGCATGTTGTTTATTAAATCAGCATAGTTTTCAGATCTATGATTTCCAAGAAAGTTCTGTACAATTAACATGAATGAATACCATGCCCTTGGCTCAACTGGATTCCCTTTACCTCTGAATTTGCTATCAGATATCAATTCTCTGATCTCGGGTCCAATGAAACTGTCTACTTACCTTTCAGTTTTGCGTTACTTTTCTCTGCACCAAACTTTACATTTACGTAGTGGAAGCCACAACCATCGTGTATTATTGCTTTTACGAAGTTTTCATGAAACCGAGTTTGATGTGAAGGGTTGGAAGGAAGATCTTTTTCGGGTCGGCCAGTGGCATATGCTACACATTGTACCAACCAACTACGCGCTCATCTCTTTTAAGCCAGTCTTTTACAGTGTAATGACTGCTGTTATCGTGGCTGTTCCAAATACACAAGAAGCACACATTTTTGGTATATCCCAGCTGCAGTCATAGGAGGAGGGAAATCACATTTAAATCACCACAGATATTCCATTTATGAACTGAGTACTTACCTCCTTTCAGAAAGAGTTCCATCAATTCATAAGTCTCTTCCATTCCGACAACATGACCCACAAGAATGGAAGGTTTTTCATTACCATTATGTGACAACACAGCTTTGAGGCTAACCTTACTCGAGTCTATAAACAATCTCCATTCGTTAGCCACATGCACGTGTCCTAGTTTTTGCATGAGGGAATTAACGTAAGTACAGAAGCAAACATTATTTTCTTGCTTGAAAAAGACAGGCAAGCCTTTATGGCAAGAACGGAAAATAGACATTTGTGTACCTTGCTGTAGGAGATTCCGTTGTTGTGGTTTGGATCCCAAAATTTCTGCCCTGTCTTTTGACAATTCTAGTTCTCTTACTAAATCGTTCAAACCTTCTTGATTAAACTAACCCGGCTCATCTTCTTATAATCAGCTACATACTCTTCATCGATAGGAGAGTGATAACGCAGAGTAATCAAGCAGAGCGAGAGATACACTTTCTTATAGTTTGTTTTGTTGCTGTTATTTCTTTAATTTTGAATCAAGACCGCTTTCATTTTAGCAAATATTATAATACGTCTATATCTAGCCGAAAGTGTAGCTATAATCTTTCGCATGCGCACAACTCAAAATCCTGATGTGCTAGAACAATTCTGAGTGCGGATTCAGAATTAGCATCTTCGATTTATTCCAAATCACATGCTTTTACCCCAGTAAAATCTTTGTTGTCCATTGGTAGGAGCTCTACGCATCTCTAAGTCAGCCCGGAATGAGAGGCGGGGTAGCAGTGCTGTTTAGGAAAGGCCTGGATCTCGAAGTTCGGACAATCTTCCTGGACCCAGAGGGAAACCTGGTGGGCCTGGACGTGAGCGACAGTGAAGGTGATGCATTTAGACCAGTCGCTGTTTACGTCACCACGAGGGCGGGGCAGCCAGATTTCTTCAAACGTTTGGATGTTTTCCTTTGGACTTCAGGCTTTTTAATATTAGTAGGTGACTGGAACGCCATCTTGGACGCACACCTGGATAGGGTGGAGCTAGCTGATAGGAGAGAGGGGTGTAAAAGTCTCACAAACCTGCTCAGTCGCTTCCAGTTGGCTGAGAGGCACCGAAAGGGTTTTCCGAATGCGCCAATGTAGACATGGACGAACCACATCAGGTCTTCCAGATCGTATCTAGACAGATCATTTTGTAGGCCTGTAGATAGAAGTAGTATAAGTTGCCCACGTTACAAAGTCGACGGCTACACGGACCGTAAATTTGTTATCTTTACGGTCTACATAGATAAGATCCATTGACAGGCCCCCGGATACTGGAAGCTGGACGCGTTCTTCCTGGCGCGTCAAGCTCTCAGAGACTGGGTTAGCAAGTTGGTCAATCGACGGCGCAATCGTGGTGGATAGCCCTGATAGACGTTGGTGGATAGCCCTGAAAAGGGTTATTACAGTAGAGGCGGTAGGTTTTTCTAATGAAATAACGTTAGAGGAATCTAGGATAGGGGAAGACTTAGTTAGGAAGCTAGAAGAGGCACTTAGGAAAGGCATAGCAACCGACGGTCCATCTGCTGTCAACAGCCCGCTGAGTGGAAGACTGAGCATGCCGTGACTAATGATGCACGGACATGCGGTAAAGCTGCAACATCTCCAACGTTTCCTTAACGGTGAGCAGGTGTAGTCACCATTCGTCAAATGGAACATTCCGCAGCTCGTCTACTTGATGGCGCTACAGTCGTGGGACAAGCGTAGACCAAGAAAGGGCGCTTGGCACCTGGAGTGTCAGCATGTGCTCACGGTCTTCTGTCAGTCGAGCAACGCAGTCGCTGGAAGTTTCACCATGGAGTTCTATAGAGGATTAGTGGAGGGAAAGAGCGACGACGTACTCGGGGAAACTCTGGGAGTCGAGAGGGATCAACTTTACCGGGGGACTTTCGAGCCATGATCTATGCATAACCTCCAGAAATCCATAGCTACCGGGGAGCTCTGCTGGTTCGAGACAAGATCTGCAGTCATAGAAGGGCTATGAGACTCACTTGTCCGTGGTACGCGCGGCGCGATGAAACCGTCTTGCATGCCATCGTGTAGTGTTCGTGCATTACCGACTTGTGGAGCTTTGTGGAACAGCTGTGGTCACATGTAGGACAGATCCGGTTATCAGCCGAGTCCATTGTGAGGATCACCCCGCCGCCTTTTTTCGGCTGGAGAGGAAAGGCACTGAAGATAGACATTTTCCTCTTCAGCCAATCCCTCATCGACTTTTTCAAGTTCCACTTGAAATGGAAAATAAAGGTAGAGTGGGAAGTACTACACCTCCCTCCAATCCCACAACTCAGTAAATTTGTTGAAGGGTGTGTGAATGTTGCAAAAGTGGCTCGTGTGAATGAACCTACTCTGAATATCTATCTGTAAACCAGAGCAGTTGAGGGGAAGAGGGGTACCTACTTGGCATGCCCTTGGCAGTCATGGAGACCAGGATGTGTGGTGTACCCTGGTTGGCCCTGGGTGGAACTTTCCCCTACAGGGGAATTTTTTGTTTAATTTTTTTAACTATTTGTATTTTTTATTGTTTACACGTTTTGTTTTAAACCACACTTGTCTCTTGTTTTGTGTTGTCCCTATATGAATTTTGTGTTCGGCCCTTGTGGCCAATCAAGAAAGGATTATTATTGTTATTATTATTATTATTACTATTAATATTATTATTATTATTATTATTATTATTATTAATATTACTAATATTATTATTATTATTATTATTATTTTATTATTATTATTATTATTAAATCGTCTGTCTTCACGTTCAAATTCCACCGAGGTCGACTTTGCCTCTCATCCTTTCAGGGTCGATAAATTAAGTACCAGTTGCGTACTGCGGTTGATCTAATTGACTGGTCTCCCTCCCCCAAATTTCGGGCCTTGTGCCTATTGTAGAAAGGACCATTATTATTATTATTATTATTATTATTATTATTATTATTATTATTATTATTATTAATATTATTATTATTATTATTATTATTATTAATATTCATGTTGCTTTCGTTGTTAGTCTCTTTTCTTTTTCATGACCTGCTGTTTAGTCTTGTTATTTCTTTTTTTTTCTACTCTAAGCCCGAATTTTTTTTTGGGGGTGGGGGCAGTCGATTAGGTCGATTCCAGTGCATAACTGGTACTTAATCTATCGACTCCGAAAGGATGAAAGGCAAAGTCAACCTCGGCGGAATCTGAACTCAGGACGTATAGGCAGACGAAATACCGCTAAGCATTTCGCCCGGCGTGCTAACGGTTCTGCCAGCACGCCGCCTTATTTAGTCTTGTTATTTATCGCTTTGATGATGGCTTTGATGAAAGCGTCCGTAGATGACAGTGAAAGAAAGATTATTAGAGAGAAAATTCGGAACTTATGTGACAGAGAACGAGGAAGATGAAAGTAGAGAGAATAAGGAAGAGACAAAAGAGGTGGGAGATGAAGGAGGAGCAAGCGAAGGAGGAAGCGAGGGAGAAAGCGAAGGAGGAGGCGAAGGAGAAGGGGGAGTGAGATAAAGGAGGAGGGGAGAGGAGGCGAAGGAGAAGTAGGATGATGATGATGATGATGATGATGATGATGATGAAGAAGAAGAAGAAGAAGAAGAAGAAGATGAAGAAGAAGAAGAAGAAGAAGAAGAAGAAGAAGAAGAACAACAACAACAACAACAACAACAATGACAACAAGGAAGAAGAGAAGAAGACGAAAAGAACCTGCTATAGATTGCGACCGATGGGGAAGTAGAGGAGAGAAACCTAGCGGGTATTCTTCGATAATATAGTCGTAGTTAAATAAGGAACAAGGCAATTTGAAGGAAGGCATTTTAAACACAGGAAGAAGTTTTCCCCATTAGACATAACAGTGGAAGCTGTGAGCGAGTCGACTTGGCACTGTGATATGAAGAAAAACTGCTTTGGATCGCTGCAGGCAGTGTGTCTTGTTCCAGGGCGCTTAGCTTCCCTACTGGATCTAGCCTAAGATATAATCTGAGAAAAGTTTATACGGATAAACGATATGATTTATAAGTCGGCTTGTTCTGTTAGAATACTTCTTTTGAAAACAAATTGGGTTTCTTGACTTCTGTCGAGAATAAAAATAAAAAATAAAAACCAGAAAGAAAATTCGAATTGTTTGATAGCGTTGATGGGTACAGGAGTCATATATAATATGTCTAATTAGTGAAGCTCTACGAAATTTTTGATGAGTGGAGTTAAAAGTAGAAGTAAGCTTCGGGCGTAGCTAAGAAGATGGCACAGTTTCTATTTCCTGTTGAGGCAAATTGCGCTTCACTTACTTTACTAATATCTTCCAGATAAGTATGAAGCTCACAAAATCTCATTTCTCTTCTTGTGACATACAGATATTTCATGGTTGTAACACATTGACGACGTAGAACAACAATATACATACCGTTATGATCAGAGTTCAATTTAGGTTACGTAACATATTGTATATATATGTAAGTGCGTGTGTGTGTGTGTGTGTGTGTGTGTTTGTATACAGATATACATATATGTATTCATATATGTATGCACATATGTGTGTATGAGATTGTATATATATACATATTCTTTCTTTTTTCTTCTTTTAGGTGTTTCAGTCATTTTCACTGCGGCCATGCTGGAGCACCGCTTTTAGTCGAATAAATAAGTTACGGAGATTTAAACACACCAACATCGGTTGTCAAGCGATGGCGGGGGGCTGTACAAGGGCAGACACACAAATACATATATATATGTATATACAACGAGCTTCTTTCAGCCTCCGCCTACCAAATCCACTCACAATCTTTGCTCGGCCTGAGGCTAAAGTAGAAGAAAC
>NC_068996.1:42258206-42262317 GCF_001194135.2 Octopus bimaculoides | reverse complement strand
ACCAGAGCCCCAGGAATTACAGGTATAAATGTATGCACGTATGTATGTTTATATGTATGTATCAATGCATACATGCATGTATATATAAATGTATGCATGTATGTATTCATATATATGAATATATACATGTATGTATGCATACATGCATGCATGCGTGTATGTCTATATGTATGCATTCATTTATGTATACATGTATGTATATATGTATGTACTCAAGTATGTATATATGCATGTATGTTCTTATATATCTATGTATATACATGTGTGTAAGTATATATATATATGTGTATACGTATGCTTATATTATATATATGGATGTGTATATGTATATACATATATCGTTATGTACGTATGCGTGAATATATACGTGTGCATGTATTATGACTATGTATGCATGCTTGTATATGTGTATCTTGGTTTATTTATTTACACTATTGCTTTCTGTCTTTTCTCTCTTCCCCCTCTCTCTCAATCTATCTATATATATACTCACAAACATACATACATACATACAGACATACAAACACACACACACACACACACACACATGCATACATACATACATACATGCATACACACACACATCTACACACACACATGACACACACATACACACACATACACACACACACACACGCACATATGTATATGTGGGTCAGGTCGCTCTTGGGCGCTACTGGTAACATGTAACCCTGTACAACCTGTTGCATGGTCGTATCGTCAGCGACTAAACTGGCAACCCCATCAAGCTTGCTTAGTGAGGAGGGTGATTGTTGGACACCCTGTAGGACGAAAAATAAGACCTGTCAAAGGGCGGAATGGTTCATGAGCAGTCAACGGCCATTCAATAATATGTGCATGTTTGCATGTATGTATGTATGTATGTATGTATGTATGTATGTGTGTATGTACGTTTGCATGTATTTATGTATGTATGTACGTATATATGTACGTATGTATGTATGTATGTATGCATGTATGTATGCATGCTTGTATGTATGTATATATGTACGTATGTATGTATGTACGTATGTATGTATGTATGTATGTATGCATGCATGCATATATGTATGTATGTATGTATGTATGTATGCATGCATGCATGTACGTATGTATGTATGTATGGATGGATGGATGTATGTGTGTATGTGTGTATGTATGTATGTATGTATGTATATGTATGTATGTGTGTATGTATGTATGTACGTGTGTGTGTATGAATGTATGTATGTATGTATGTATGTATGTATGTATATATGTATGCATGCATGTATGTATGTATGTATGCATGCATGCATGTACGTATGTATGTATGTATGCATGCATGCATGTATGTATGTATGTACGTATGTATGTATGTACGTATGTATGTATGTATGCATGCATGTATGTATGTATGCATGTATGTATGTATGTATGTATGTATGTATGTATGCATGGGGACGTGGAAATACTTGGGTTGGTGTCCAGGCGCGCGGTTGACCCTGTGATAATATTCAGTGATGTAGACTAGTTCTTCTTTTTGAGTTTATGATGTCCATGTTCAGTTGGAGGTGATGCTTGAGTTTGTTCAAGAGTTTCGTAGCGCGGTCTTTCCTCTTGTCCTCGACGGCTAGGGATAAAACTGGCCCTTTCTCATCTTGTATAAGGAATACTGAATGTCTTCACGCACTACCTGCCCGATAAGTAACTTGGACACTCCCATGTCCCTGGCGATGGACCTGATTATCTTGGAGGGATCGTTGTCAATCATGGCCTGGATCTCATTAACAAATTCATGAGTTCTTTTCTTATCAGAACGATCAGAGTGAGTTTTCCGAGCTGCCTTACTTTTGTAATCAACATTCGACACATCCTATTCTTTTCGAGCATTGTGACGAAGACACTAATAGCGTTCCTTGAAGATAATAACTTGCCTCCTAACACCAAGCATGGCTTCCGCTAAGGAAGAAGCGGCCTTACACAGCTTTTGCAGCCCTTGTTGAAACATTTAATGAATCGCTCAAACGTAGATGTGATATATCTCAGCTTTGCAAAGGTCTTTGATAAGGTTGACCATGGCATGATATGTTACAAGGTACGGAGACTCGGAGTAGTCGGAAACTGTGAGAGTGGTTGCATGACTTTTTAAGAGACAGAAGCGAGGCTGTGGCAGCCAATAAAGTCCACTTCAACGAGATAGTAATAGGGAGTGGAGTACTTCAGGGAACTGTCCTGAGGCCGTTGATATTTATGGCGGCTCTTTCAGACGTATTATCAGTTACACAGATAGCCACACTTACTAGCTTTCCAGACAACACAAGAAACTTTCTGATACTAATCTTCTACAAAAAGACCTAGTTGTTGTTGTTGGCACTCCGTCGCTTACGACGTCGAGGGTTCCAGTCGATCCGATCAACGAAACAGCCTGCTCGTGAATTTAACGTGCCAGTGGCTGAGCATTCCACAGACACGTGTACCCTTAACGTAGTTCTCGGGGATATTCAGCGTGACACAGTGTGACAAGGCTGACCCTTTGAATTACAGGCACAACAGAAACAGAAAGTAAAAGTGAGAGAAAGTTGTGGAGAAAGAGTACAGCAGGGTTCGTCACCAACCCCAGCGGGAGCCTCATGGAGCTTTAGGTGTTTTCGCTCAATAAACACTCACAACGCCCGGTCTGAGAATCGAAACCGCGATCCTATGACCGCGAGTCCGCTGCCCTAACCACTGGGCCATTGTGCCTCCACTGCAGGAAGACCTAGATGCCATATATAACTAGGCTGAAGGAAACAACATGCAATTTAATGCAGGTAAATTACATGACATCCGCTCCCAGCTAATGGGTGCTCAGAAGTCGCAGCAACGATACTTTGAACCAAAAGGAGCGGCATTCCCAGAGTCACGTACAGTGCGTGATCTGGGGATTGTTATGAACAACGATGCTTCGTTTCATGTATATATCACCGAGATGGTTGCAATGTGCAGGCGAAGGGCCAGATAGATTCTGAGAACCTTCAGAACTAGGAAACTATGCTGGTTCTATGGAGGACATTTGTACTCACCTGTCCGGACTACTACTCTAAAGTGTAATTAACTTACTGTGTCAATTTAATAGCGGAATTTGAGGCAGTTCAGCGGTTCTACACCAGGAAGATTATGTCCATGGAACAGCTGAGTTACTGGGAGAGACTGAAAGAGCTACGACTCTATTTCCTGAAGAGATATGCAGTGATATACGTTTGAAAGATCCTATAGGGGCTGTCCCTAACTTTGGAATCGAGAGTTATACCAGACCCCCGAACTGGACGTCCCAAAGTTCCCAGCTATCCCATCTAGAACTAGGACCATGAACTGCAATAGCTAGAGATTCAAGGGCCCACAGATATTTAAAGCCTTGCCAAAACATCTGAGGGATGTTCATAGAGTGGGGATAGAAACAACTTGACCTCCTGCTATCGAATGTCCCAGATGAAACTATATCACGGTTGGAAAGTCAAAAGAGGGCAGCTGTGTCGATCTCCGTTCTTCGCCAAAAGGCAATCACATAAAGTTGGCCGCTGAAAAAGTGATTGCATTGGCGGTGCTCCGGCATGGACACAGCCTTAGGGCTGAAATGTATAGAAGAATAAAAGTGTAAAAAAATATGAATATATTTCAAGAATTGATAGAGCCCTAGTAAGAGGAACAGGAGGAAATAAGCACATACGTATATATATATATATATATATATATATATATATATATACATATACACAGTCGAATATAAGTATATAAACATACTTATGCATGTATGTGTTTATTTCGCCCTCTCTCTAACTCCCTTTCTGTCTTTTCTCTCTCTCCCTTTCTCGCTGTATTTCTATATTTCGTTCTCTGCCTCACTAAGGTTTTATCAATTTCTTTTTGCACACAACTTAACATCTGAGGTGGATTACAAAAGAAATTTGATAAATATTTAGTGACGTGTTTTCAGTTTCCCAATTTCTTCATCAAAGAATGAACTCTGTATGTATGTGTGTGCGTGTGTGTGCGTACGTGTGTGCTCCGTGAGTGTAAATGTGCTTGTATATACATATATATTTATATGTATGTATATATTATGCGTGTGTGTGCATGTATATATGTATTT
>NC_068996.1:42252270-42256608 GCF_001194135.2 Octopus bimaculoides | reverse complement strand
TGTGTGTGTGTGTGTGTGTGTGTGTGCGTGTGTATGTATGTATGTATGTACACACATATACTTACTTAGATCCGCACACACAAACAAATACACACACAGAGGAAAAGCATAATGTTCACGAATGATACTTAATTTCATTCTGCTCTACAGATGATTCAACGGTTAAAATACGAACGTAATTATTTATACAATCACGTAATAAATATATAAAATATGTAAGATATATACATATATATATGTATATATATATAATTAATTAACTAATTAATTATACATTTAATAGATAACCCGATTCATTGGGAGAATCAGTTGAAATGCACATGTACACAGCTATGCGTATTTAAATGTTTACAAATACAAACGCATGCATACATAGTCACGAGCACTTACAAACAATATACAAAGGGTTTTCAAGATAATTATCTTCCAAATTCGTTTATGTATTTGTTTAGCAAGATTCCTGATGTGAAATCGCGTGTTGAAACTGATACTGTTGTATTTCGAGATTGGCATTTTTTTCTTTGCCAAATAAACCACACGCAATATATATTATATTCATCCTTCACTTTAGCTTTATTATTTGTTGGTCTAAACAGAACAAGAAGAGACATTTGGGATGGAGAATCGCTGAAGCGGTCATAGGATGTGTGACGAAAAATTTCAAAGGACACTTAAATAAGAACAATAATATAGATTATGGGAAGAACAAATATATAGTGCGTGTGTTTATTTGGCAAAACATTACGAAAAACGACCATCTCTGTATATATATATAACCTTTCCACATATTTATCATCGTTGACAATGCTTCCAGTTTTGTCTCACTTTGATATATGATCTTTTTCCTCCATTGACACCCTGCATTGAAGTTGTACTGACAGTTTCTGTCAAGAATTGCCTACTGTGCACTGTCTTTTTTCTGTTCTGTGGTGCGCCAGATTGTTGCACTCCTCTTTTGTAATATTTTCCAGTTCTCTTATATGATATTGCACGATTATACGGTCTTCTAGTTGGAGAAACCGGTGAGTCTCCAACTTGATGCCACTCCACAGTCTTAGACAAAACAGTCTCCGAGCTCAAAGTACAGTTCTCATGTCCCGGATTCTTAATACCACCTGTCCAACCGTTGTTTCTTCAATGATGGTTTTGTTCTGTAAGTTGTGCCACATTGGAAATCATTGTACGTCTTAAATCGACATATCTGATGTCGCTACGGTCCAGAATTACAAAATCATATAGTGAGAGAAGGCTAAGTCTGAGAGGCCATAATTTTTCTTTTGTGCCTTAGAATATGATCGTGAATGACAAGGTGTGATTACACACCGCAAACCCTGGACAGCTCGTACGCAGTTGATGATATAATTGTTAAGAGAGCCTATATAACCTCTTCGATTATACAAATTAATAGCTAAGTAGCCCGTCGTTGCCGGGTAATTTTTACAATAGAATGTTTTATATAATAAACCTTTGTTAATTCCAGGTCAGAGCATGCTTTCCCCGACAGATAGGCCTCTTCATCAGGACAGATTTGTACAATTTTTCGCAAAAAGCATCGTTGAGAATTTTTTTATTTTTTTTTTCTTTTCATGTCTGTTCAACCGTTTCATGTGTATGCAGAAAATGCCAGCTTCGAAATCCTGTTTTCTGATTAGGTAAAATTGATTAAACTTTAAACCTCAGTAACTTTGTTCGGCAATTTTTTCTAGAACAAATAAATGACAAAATCGGATTTAACGAGGAAAATTATTTTAATATACCGGGTTAAAAAAATTTGGCTTAATTTTCAAATTTCACAAAATGTGACAACAACAGAGGAGACCCTGCAAAAATAGATAGACAAACAGTTATAAAACGTGACACACAAACACACAAACGCACACATACGCACACTCAAACACACACACACACATTTGCAAACGTACATTGAGATAATCACGAGTTTAAAATGATGTATAATAGACATATGTAAGTGTGTGTTTTTTTTCCTATATATATATATTTATCTTATTTTTAGCATATATTTTCTTATCTTTAGTATATATTTTCTTCATTTTTAGTATATATATTTATTTTATATATATATATATATATATATATTATTCGGAAGTCTTGCGGCGATGGGAAGGTGGTGAAGCGTGCAGACCTGACGGGTTGGAAGCATGTAGTCAGCGACCTGCACGTAGGCGGCCCATGCTAGATATGAAGTCGTCTCCTTGTCGCCCAAGACAGCGGTAGGATTCGGTTGCTGCATAGGTGTCTGAGCAGCTCCATTTGGAGAGGGCACTGCTCACCCGGAGACCGGGGAGGTTCTAGAAAAGGTGAACCAAAAATTGTCTCTCATGTATGTATGTATGTATGTATGTATGTACGTGTGTGTATGTGTGTGGGTGAGTCTGTGAGTGTGTCTGTGTGAGTGCCTCTTGGTGATGGACAATAAAAGCGCTGCCTGTGAGCAATTGTTGTCAGCTTACCGATCCCCTCTCTCCTTAACGATACGTATTCTTCACACTTGCTCTTCTTTCACTTCCTCGGCGTTTTAAAACTTACTTATGTGTATGTGTGTGTGTGTGTGTATGCAAGTGTATGTGTATATATGTATCTGTACGGAAGTATGTATACAGCTGTATTAACTTTACCACCCTATTACCACTCCATATTTGTCGATTACACAACTCTGTTCTCCCCTTCACTGATATCAGTCACTCTCCCTATGCCACCCCATTTCCCTCACGCTAACACTCTTGCACCCTTCTCATTTTATCCAATAATAACCCAACCGACCATTACAAGTTTATAAGTTATAAGATAACAGAAAAGAAGATAAGATATGCGCGTGTTTGCAGACTCACTCTCTCTCTCATTCTCTCCCTTTCTATCACGTTCTCTCCCACTCGCCTTCTCCGTAAACATATATATGTGTGTGTGTGTGTGTGTGTGTGTGTGTGTGTGTGTGTGTGTGTGTGTGTGTGTGTGTGTGTGTGTGTGTGTGTGTGTGTGTGTGTGTGTGTGTGCGTGTGTTATTTCTTTACTACCCACAAGGGGCTACACACAGAGAGGACAAACAAGGACAGACAAACGGATTAAGTCGATTATATCGACCCCAGTGCCTAACTGGTACTTATTTAATCGACCCCGAAAGGATGAAAGGCAAAGTCGACCTCGGCGGAATTTGAACTCAGAACGTAGCGGCAGACGAAATACCGCTAAGCATTTCGCCCGGCGTGCTAACGTTTCTGCCAGTTCGCCGCCCTGCGCGCGCGCGTGTGTGTGTGTGTGTGTGTTTACACATGCACATATATACAACAACATACGGTATCATAGCTAAGTAATCTGCTTTCTTAGCTCAAATTAAACGTGTTGACCAGGTAAAAACAAATATTAAATGCAGATTTTCTCCAGTGAAATTCAGTATTAACCTTGCACTTTATGTTAACCTTATTTAAATCTTCCCAGTGACATCTCTCACTTGGGGCTGGCACTTCCATTTAGGTTTTTTTGCCCTTCTCTCGTCTTTCCTCTCTATCTTCAGCTCAACATTATAAAGATCTGCACAAACTACTTCGACAAAGCTTTTCCTCTCATATCGTTGGACGTTTGCGGAAATTGGAAACGTTGAGAAGCATCCCGCGTGACTAGGACGTGAGAGAAGAATGTCAAATTACCTGGCCGACGTCACCACCATAGTGTCGAACAGCTGGCACATAGATCTAGTCGGCAATGCTCTAAAAGAATACGAGGCGGTGAGAGGAGTAAATATTAACCAAGAAAAATCGGTGGGTCTGTTGTTCCACAAGTACAAAGGCAGATCCGTGCCGTCCAATAATATCGTGGGACCCTGAGTGGAACCTACCCCAGCACAACTACCACCATTGGCGATTTTTGTTGTTGGAATTTTCTTGTTATTTGTAATTGTAATTTATTGTATACTCGTTAGTGTTCAACACTTCATTTGTCCTTTTTTGTTGTATTGTCCCTATCTGTTTTGTTTTCGGCCCTTGTGGCCAATAAAAAAATCATTATTATTATTATTATTATCATTATTATCATTATTATTATTATTATTATTATTATTATTATTGTTGTTGTCGTTATTATTATTATTATTATTATTATTATTATTATTGTTGTTGTCGTTATTATTATTATTATTATTATTGTTGTCGTTATTATTATTATTATTATTATTATTATTATTATTATTATTATTATTATTATTATCATTATCATTATTATCATTATTATCATTATTATTATTATTATTATTATTATTATTATTATTATTGTTGTCGTTATTATTATTATTATTATTATTATTATTATTATTATTATTATTATCAT
>NC_068996.1:42250912-42252195 GCF_001194135.2 Octopus bimaculoides | reverse complement strand
TTATTATTATTATTATTATTATTGTTGTCGTTATTATTATTATTATTATTATTATTATTATTATTATTATTATTATTATTATTATCATTATTATTATCACTGTCGTTGTTGTTGTTATCATCATCATCATCATCATCATCATCATCATCATCATCATCATTATTATTATTATTATTATTAGTGGATGTTTCGCTTCAGACATTTATAGAGGATTAGTGAAGTGCGGCGACGTTCTCGGGGAGACTCTGGGCGCCGACGAGAACGAAGTGGCTAGTCTTTTCCGGAGGACTTCCCGGTCGGTAACTATCATGGATAATTTCCAGATGTGCTTGGACTGGCTGTGCTACCGGGGAGCGCCACCAGTTCGAGATAAACTCTACAGGCACGGATATACAATCAGACGGACTTGTCTGAGGTCCGCGCAAATTAACAAAACCGCTCTGCACGCCCTCGTTCAGCGTCTGGGAATTGCTGACTTGCGGGGTTATGTTGAACATCTGCTGTCACGTGTGTGACATATCCGTCTATCATAGTGATGATCGCCTCACCACCCTCCTTCAATCGGGCAGGCAAGGCAGTTTTCCTTTGCCTGGTGGCTATGGCGAAAGAGGTTGTTTGGTGGACAAGGCTGAAAGGCATGAGGGCAGATACATTCCTCTTTGGTAGGGCTCTCATTAATTTCTTCGAGTTTCACTTGAAAACGAAACTCAGAACGGAAGGGAAGTGCTGTCCTCGGGTGAACTTATCGAAAGCAGGGTGAAAGTTGAGAAAATGGCAAGAGTGGATGGTACCTCTCTAAGTATAAACCTGTGAGTCGGAGAGAAGGAATTACAGAGGGCACTTGCTCCTGGTGTTTCAAGGAAATCTCAGACAGCAGGGTTCCTCTATTATCCTTAGAGGCCTTCGTGTATCAGGAGGGCCTCATCTCTACCATCCTCCCCACTTTTTTTTTTACCTATGTATACTATGCATACGTCCCTTCTTTTTCAGTGTATACCGTGTATACTTACTTTCTTCTTTCTCCCTTTCTTTCTTTTTATCATTTTATTATATGTAAACCCCCTACACTTTATGTCTGTCTTTGTATTGTCCCCCTCATCCTTCACCCTTGAGGCAAATGAAATCATCATCATTATTATTATCATTATTATTATTATTATTATTATTATTAGTAGTAGTAGTAGTAGTAGTAGTAGTAGTAGTAGTAGTAGTAGTAGTAGTAGTAGTAGCAGCAGAAGCAGCAGCAGAAGCAGCAGCAGAAGCAGCAGCATAAACAGCAGCAG
>NC_068996.1:42240866-42242825 GCF_001194135.2 Octopus bimaculoides | reverse complement strand
GTATATATGCCCATGTGGTCACAGGACGTCACAAAATGTGTACAAAAAAGTACGAAGAACGAGTACATTGAATATGAACTATTCTTTCGAATAACGAAAGACACAAATGGAGAACAAGACAAACAACACAAAGAACGACCCTTCATCAGTTGTTGACTGTTTTTATATTCTCGTATTTCGAGCATTTAACAACGATATACGCTTTCGATAAAACAGTTGCTCTTGCAAAGCAAATTAAATATAATTTGGGATTTTGCGGAGGGTCAAAATTGGTAACACAAACAGGTCAGCGAAAACAAACGGGAAGAGCTGCTAAGCCTGAACGAGGTCATGGTGGTGAATGCGTAAATCAAGCTTGGACAGGAGACAGGCAAGAAGACTTCTTCCTTGATTCAGCTACAATGTAGAGAAAGAAATAAACATAAGTTAGGAGAAGAAAGATGGCCGATGGTCACGTGGGAGCCACGTGGGAAACGGAGGAAGAGTGAGGAAGAGAGAGTGACAGACAGAGAACTGTGAAGAGGAGAGGGAAAAAATTGGCGATAGGATAAGTGAGAAAAAACAGGAGGGGAAGAAGGTGGGGTAGAAGAATAAGAGAGTAGAGCAAAATGATAGTAGAGTGCGCATCAGGATTATTAAGATAAAACTTAGTTGGAAGAGGATCCATGTTGTTCAATCATATAATAATAAAAATAATAATATATATATATACATATTTGATATTTACCACTTGAACCACGATGAAAAAATACGAGAAAGATATGTTATATAATTTTTTAAATTTTTTTTTGTGCAGGGGTTCCTTGAGACATCTAATATATTTTAAAGGTTACGCAAGGGTAAAAAAAGGTTGCGCGAGACTGATTCAGTTTCGAGCTTTTTAGCCAATCCTCAGCCGCGAGCAACTGCAAGTCAGAGCGATAGCCAGAGTCCACTTCTGCCAACAGTATATTACAAAATGACCATCGGTCACTGATTTGCAACAAGCAAGATATCTAGTTGTAAATTCTCGCAATCCTGTTACCTGTTAGAGAGTGGTAGGAGTTCGCTCCCCCTGCTAACAGTATGTGTTGTATATACAGGGTGCAGAGTCGCACCGACAACCAGCTAGTGGAGAGTCATCCTGGGGTTAAACTAGTAGTAACATAGAACAACCACTTTGATGTAGCGACTGGCCTTACTTTTTAGTACAGCTACTACTCTGTTGTCTTTTTGAGATTTTACAACTATATATGTATAGCTACTCTCAACCTGGAAGATTTGTACAGTAGAGAAGACAGCGATCCAAAGTGCCACGCGATGAGAATAAACCTGCAAACACATTACTTCTACCGATACAAATTATTCCGGCAGTAAACTCCAAAGAATATTTCATTATTCTCTAGAGAACTGCCGTTGCTTTAAAATTAATATTCTTCATTCGAATGAGGTAACTTTAATATTTAAATACATTTAAACGTTCGCATAACAAACAAGTCAGAGATATCTGAATCACTATATAATGCAAAATCATTTTATTTAGGTTACATCATGACAGTTTATATTAGTATTTACTAATATGATAGAAGATATTTTTGGCATAGAAGAAATAAGATTCCTCATCTTTAAATTCTCAATTGTCATGATTCTAAATCAAGAATTTGTGATTTCTACACTTAATTAAATTTCTTTGCTCGTTTGGGAAGCAGACTGCAGTCTCTTGAGTCTTTAAAGATAATTTTCTGTCGGATTAAGTTAAAGGCTACCTCTAGGCCTTTTTAGATTTATTCTTATGGCCTTTAAACTCTTTCATATTGAATTTTGCTGTCCGACATAGGGTACTGTTTTACGAAAAACTATTCGTCTGAATTAATGTGGAAGTATGGCTATAACAGAAATGAATATTTTCCGTTAGAAAATAGATTCAAGTTATCTTTTCAATACTGGAATATATATATATATATATATATATATATATAT
>NC_068996.1:42238148-42240481 GCF_001194135.2 Octopus bimaculoides | reverse complement strand
ATATATATATATATATACATAAACACATATATGTGTGTGTATATGCATGTATATCTTTATGCGTGAGATTTGCGTTTGAACCCCAATCTCTTGTCAACCTGTGTTCGTTCGCTTATCTTCCCATAACATAGCGAAACAGAAGGGTAGGACAGGCACAAAGTCTAAGAATAAAAGTGGGAGTGATTTGTTCGAGTAAAGCCTTCAATACCTTAGCATGGCCGCTACCCAATGACTGAAACCTGTAATAGATAAAAGATAAAATATACCTGGTTTGGGGTAATATTTGTATTAATAATTATCTCTATTTCAAAGTAACTATGACTTCCACTAATTTTTGTTTTATTCCTATTGTATAACTTGTATAATCATGGTCCTTTGAGAAATGTTTAGCGATTGGGGTTGAGCAGGATTTTTTTTCACATTTGTTTCTATGATTTGTATAGAACGAAAAAGAAAAGGACTTAAGGAAGAAACATACATCTACAATCCAACAGCCAACACGCATAAAAATGTGCTACAATAACTGATCAAAGCTACGATAAATTTGCGATTTGCTTTTTAAAGAAATAATCGATATAGCAGCAATGTTGCAAATTATTGCAAGCCATACATGTTTTCTAGTCTCTTCAGCTTCATTCAAAGTAGGTTAATTTATGTGCTGATGATATCCATTGAAGCTGAAATAAATGTCTAGAGTTGTCCCGGAAGTAAAATCATCATTTCTTTAACGGCATTTCAATTTTGGAGAAATATTGCATTTTGGAGACTATTTTAGTTTCTCGTTTGAATTTGTTCTCCATTCATGCAATGCTTTGTATATACTTCTCAGGAAGGGTAGATAATTCAGTAAATTACGACACACGTTAATTGTATGTCATGTATCTTGATTTGTCTTAATCTTGATATCTCGACCACTTAACACTTGACTGTTTTCTTTAGCTCATATATAGGCGTGTTTGCTTGTATGTGTGATTGTATGTGAGTGTGTGTATACACACATTCATATGCGTGCATACACACGCCTGCACATACACGCACACACGCGCACATACACACACACACACACATACACACACACACACACACACACACACACACACACACACAGTGTATAAAATATAGTGTGTAGAAGGTTTTATAATTCATGCCATATGGTTGTGAAGCGCATCTGCACAAACCAGTAATCAAATGCATTTACATCTTTCTTTCTGTGTCCGGTTGTATGCGTATGGATACACCCATCATACCATCATACCATCATACAATCATACCATACGGAACAGTACATTGCATAGGTAGATAGATAGATAAAGAGAGAGAGAGAGAGAGAGACAGAGAGCGAGCTGTACGGGTGTATATTTGGATATAAGTATATATTTACACGTTTCAATGTGTGTACATCTATATATATATATATATGAGTGTGTGCGTATTTATATATGTATGTGTGTTCGTGTATGCGTATATATATATATATATATATATATATATATATATATATAATATAATATAATATGATGCAATTGGCAATCTGTCTGTCTGCCTATCAGTTACCATGTTAATGCCTAACCCGGCGAACTAATATTCACGAAACTTTGCATACATGTTACAATAAAATCCAGTTCAAGAAGAGGGTGTTGGGCTAATTATATGATGAAACGAGGAAGCTGCAAGATATATTAGGCTGAGGGACGAGTAGTACCAAAGAGGGTGTGGTTTATTTCAGTGAGGGCGAGAACAGCGGTGGTAATGGAATGTTAACGTTAATGCACACGACGCTGTATACATACCTTCGTAAATACATAGATACAACGCACACACACATAAACATACACACACACACACACATAAACAGATACACACACGCACACACACACACACAGAAAGGTGAGTGTGAGGAATACGTACCTTAAAGGAGAGAGGAGACAGCTTGCTTTTCTGCTGCCCATTGCAAAGAAACACTTACACACAGACACACACATACATATACATACATACGTTGGTTGGCACTCCGTCGGTTACGACGACGAGGGTTCCAGTTGATCCGATCAGCGGAACACCCTGCTCGTGAAATTAACGTGCAAGTGGCTGAGCACTCCACAGACACGTGTACCCTTAATTATACATGTGTATATTTGTATATGCGTGGGTATGTATGTGCATATGTATAAATGTGGACGTATGAGTGTGCGTATATATATATATAGGTGTGTATGTATATGTATATATGTGTGTGTGTGTATATATGTGTATATATATATGTATACATATGTATATACGGGTGCACATGTGCATGTATGTGTATATGCGCATATATGTATGTATATGTGTGT
>NC_068996.1:42236136-42236852 GCF_001194135.2 Octopus bimaculoides | reverse complement strand
ACATATCTATATGTCCATACATCTATACGTATACATGCATATGTGGGCACAGGACGCCACGAAACGTGTAAAACAAAAAAATAAAACAAAGGGAACACAAGTACATGAACTTTTCTTTCAAACAATGAACATGGAAAAAACAAACAAACAACATAAAGAACGACCCTTCATCAGTTGTTGGCTGTTTTTCTAGCTTCGTATTTCGAGCATTTAACAACAAGGCATGCTTTCAATAAAACAGTTGCTCCCGCAAAGCAAGTTAAATAAAATTTGGGATTTTGCGGACGGTCAAAATTGGTAACACAAAAAGAAGACAGTGAAAACAAACAGGAAGGGCTGCTAAGCCTGAACGAGGTTGTGGTGGCGAACGCGTAAATCAAGCTTGGACAGGAGACAGACAAGAACACGTCTTCCTTGTTCCAGCTACAACGGAGAGATATATATATATATATTCTTTTCTTTCTCTTTTATTCTTTTACTTGTTTCAGTCATTTTGTCTGCGGCGATGCTGGAGCACCGCCTTAAAGGGAGTTAGTCTTTGATATCGATGCCAGGATTTATTCTTATATTGTGTTCAACACCAAGTCCTTCTTCTTCTTCTTCTTCTTCTTCTTCTTCTTCTTCTTCTTCTTCTTCTTCTTCTTCTTCTTCCAATTCTTCTTCTTCTTCTTCTTCTTCTTCTTCTTCTTCTTCTTCTTCTTCTTCTTCTTCTTCTT
>NC_068996.1:42229649-42234163 GCF_001194135.2 Octopus bimaculoides | reverse complement strand
TATATATGATGGTGAAATTGTACAAAATGTATAAATGGATGATGAGCAAAGCACCGGCACAGTTTCGATTACATTTCAGCTGGTATTGGAGGCTCTGGAACTCTTTCATCAGCATCAACGTCGGAATCGCCATCTTCATCTCCCTCTATTTCCTTCTCAGACTCAGATTGCCGAATGTCGTGAATGATCTCGTCTAGTTTTTCGTTTTCAGTGATGATCTCTGGAGCAACAACAGCACCATCATCTATGGACAACCAGTTCTGAAATTGCTTTCTGGTCAATCCAGTAAGCGGTGAAGGCAGGATCAAATCATTGTTAACATCTGTGGCTTCATTTGACTCTTCGGCCGAAACAAAACCAGTTTTGGTCCAACAATCTTTGATTTTCTGACTAGAGACCTTTTTCCAAGCTACGGTTAACATGTATATGACATTCAAAATGGTGATCTACTTTGCAACGTCTTGAGAAAATATGTCCCGTTCAGTGTCTTCACCTCGCGCATTTCATGTCTGAAAAAGGCTTTCAATGTCTTGATTATCCCCATATCACAGGGCTGCAGCACTGACGTTGTGTTAGGAGGAAGAAATTTTAAAGTGATATTCTTGAGATCATCGATGACTACACGAGAAGAGCAATTGTGAAGTAGGTCCACCACTTGTCTTCCATGATACCTTTAAACGACGATCCCAAGATCTGAACCACCTTCCATAGATTTTATTTCTGTCATCCAAGCATTGGTTGAAAAGTCGTACTGAATCGGAAACGTTTTGACATTTTTGAAGCACCTTGGCGAACCAACCTTTCTGATTAAGAGCAAGTTTTCTTTGTCTCCATTCATGTTGCTGGCCACCATCAAGTTCATACGGTCCTCTGACGTCTTAAAACCCGTCACAGTTTCTTACAACTCTCGTTGACATTTGTATTCCCTCGTAATGCACGAAAGTAGAACCCAGTTTCATCGACATTGTAGATGTCCTGTGGCTGGTACGATTTCAACAGAAGCTGGATAGTTTTCTCACGAAATTGATGGGCTCCGCCGACGTCGGCTTCAGCTGCAAGATCTGCAAAGCATGAAATTTTAGTTTGTGTTCTCTAAAGAGAAAAATGTGAACTAGTGAGCTACAACGCTTACCTTTTAGAACCGTAAAAGAGATTCGATGTCTTTTTTGCCAACGGCGAAATCAACCTTCACATGCCTTAAAATCGTGCTTTGTGCATTAGGACTGGGCCATTGACGGGGACATTTCTCGAGCGAATAAATTGAAACCTATCGTAGAGGGCACGGTCTAAGTGTTGGTTATTTCCCGTGGCGCTTACTCTTTGATGAATAGCCATCGTGTTCTTTGGCACAAAGGTCATCCTCATTCTTAAGCAAATTCTGGAGTAGACCTCTTGAAATTCCCAAACTCTGTGCTGCTTCCCACTGAGTTGTTTTTCCAAGAGCATGGCAACATTCTACCAATTGAATCATTTCTGCCACGGATTTGTTCTACCTCTCTCTTTTCATTTTGAACATTTTGAACAACGTACGTGTGTGTCTGCCTGCGCGAATGACGAATGACCTGTTTTTTTTTTTGTTTTTTTTTTTCACCCTTAAATACTGACATGTAGGCTTCAGCAGCCACAACCAACCAGCTGTCGCGTGGTACAATCCATCATCCAATGAATGAAAGCGCGCATAATTTTGACAAGAAGTCTCCCGGAGCCAACATTTTAGCTTGAATGACGGGGTTGTGTGGTAGACTCCAGCAGCCACCGCCAGTTACAACATATTTATTGATCTGTTTTTGGATGATAGAGTGTATCCCGTGACAACTGGCTGGCAGTGGTTGCTGGAGCCTACCTGTCAGTATTTAAGAGTGAAAAAAAAACACACTTTCGTTCGCTGCCACTTGTTGACACTTTAGGAAGAAGTAGCGATAATTGGATTTATTAAGTGATGGTTTGTATTTATTAAACGAGAGATTTTATGTGTAAAAATTCCGTCCCAACCCATTTTGGATTCATTAAATGGGTGGAGTTATCAGTGGATTTATAAAGCGAGATCTACAGTATTAGAAAATCCGTTAATAAATTAATAACAATCATGTTCATAAAACAAACCAGATGGTCATAGCATGAATTTGATTGCAGCTCAGCTCGATCGGAACTGACTTGATATTGCCTAAAATCCACAAACCCATAAAACCAACGATCACGGCTACTGCACCAACAACTACAGACAAAACAATAAACTCTAGCCCTTCAATCACTTGGGATGTTATGAATGTTTTGCTTAGTCTCAGGTTAACTCTGATCAACTATAGCATATAAGGAGAGGTGTTTCACTCTTAACAAACCCGCATTTCTAAGGACATCTACAATTATATTATACAATAAATTCTTTCTGTTTTTAAGACAAAATGTTAAGGTTTGGAGGTCATATTTTTATATTATTTCAAATAACTTAGATTAAGGCTTGGTTTTCTTGTTGGTTTGATTTGGAATGCATTTTGTGAAGTTTGTATGTAACGGTGACCGTTTTATCTTAGATATTGGTGTAATGTGTTAGAAGTATATATTGCCTAAATAAGACACCATATCAAAATTTATACCATATGGCTCATAAAAAAATATCTCTGCCTCGTCACTAAATCTTTTCCTTATTGCATATCATATAGATAGATAGACAGACAGACAGACAGATAACTAAATGGATAGAAAGACATACATAAAGACAGACAGACAAACAGACAGAAAGACAGACAGACAGACAGACAGATAGATAGATAGATAGATAGATAGATAGATAGATAGATATATAGATAGATAGATAGATAGATAGATAGATAGATAGATAGATAGATATACAGAGTGGACGATTAATTCATAGAATAATAGTAATTGAATAAATGAAAGCCAGAGAGTGGACGAAAGGAAATATGAGAAATTACGTCAAGCTACTTTCGTAAGCATTCGCTATTAAATCTATTTTCTTTCTTCTCTCCATCGATGAATATTTTGAATGTCACACTCAGGAATATGGAACTGCGTAGTAAGCTGTGAAGAACAGGCGTGGTTGCTCTCAGTTTGATCACCCTACAAATATAGTGCAAAATTTGCTACATTTCATCTGAATAGGCATATAAATATTATCGTTCTTCGATGTTATGACTACTTCAACTGTGCACGATATAGTCCGAAATACTCCACACTTATCGAAAGGTTACGCTGTTGAGATGACAATAAACTGAGTGTAAAACTTTTTACTCCATCAATCCCCGGACCCTTTTTAAATATGCAAATTAGTAGCAGTCCTGTAAAAAAAAAACTGGCTGCTGGAGATCACACGTAATCTCTAACTAGGGCACTCTGATTTGGATTGTAACGCGAATAATCTAGTAAAAACAGAAAAGCATATCATATATAAAATTTTACAAACACGGTTGACGGTTCCTATGTTTTTCTGCACTCCCTTAGTCATGTAAACTTTATAAGGAATTCACTCTATACAGCATACTGTCCTTGTTTCACAGAGTAATGTATATTAATAAAATACACACACACACACGCATTTACGCTGTAACCATACACCTAATAATCCTTTCTACTATAGGCACAAGGCCTGGAATTTGATGGGAGGGGTATAGTCGATTAAATCGACCCTAGTGCTCAGCTGTTACTTATTTTATCGATCTCATAAGAATGAAAGGCAAAGTCGAGGTCGGCGGATTTTGAAATCAGAATTACTGACGGACGAAATACGTTGAGCATTACGACCGGCGTGCTGACGATTCTGTCAGCTTGTCGCCTTAAACTATGCAGCTAATAGTATCTATCTTTCGTTTATAAGACATGGCCACATTATCCGTGACATACAGTAACTGATGTTTAATCTCAACAGAAACATCTAAATATCAAAATACTAATCACGGCATTCACCACTCGGTGTATAAAGTCATCTATTATTTTGGTATATTTATAAACATTAGTTTTTCCTTTTATCAAAATGTTCAGTGAAAGATCTTTGTGTTACAATATTAGTTCTCATTAGCAACAGACTGAGTGTCAATAAAACCCAATCGATGACGCGTAACTTGGCTAAACAAGCAGTTTCTGACAGAATTTTAACAAGGTGTCTGTAAAGAAACTGTTGCTTCCGTTCATGTGTTTTGAGATCTACTTCACATGTCTACAAAGAAATTCAGACAAAACAGGTTACCTCCGAACCTTTTGAAAATTCTTGTCAAGTGATATCTCCACCATTACGTCATCTCAATTTCAGTGGATGTGACAATCACACACACTCTCTTCGTCCCATAATCTCATATTTTCTTTCTTCACCTTTCCCCAATTTTCGTATATCCATTGATTTCTTAAATTCATTCTTATATTCATTCAATACTATACTGTTCCCTTCATGCATCACTACGTTTAATATTAACTTTTTCCTGATGTGTGTGTATAAATATATACATACATACATATATATATATATATATATATATATATATATATATATATATATATATATA
>NC_068996.1:42228247-42229229 GCF_001194135.2 Octopus bimaculoides | reverse complement strand
ATACATATACACACACGCACATACACTCATACATACAAGTAGACAGACAAGTAGATAAGTAGTCAGATTGATAGATAGATAGATAGATAGATAGATAGATAGATAGATAGATAGATAGATAGATAGATAGGATAAGTATCAAGCTTAAACTACATACTTAGTGGATTCATTTTGTTCGACTAAACACTTTACCGTGGTGCTCCAGTGTGGTTACAATCCAGTCATTGAAATAAATAAAAAATAAATAAAAGTAAAGAATAAAGGCTATAAGGAATCAGGTCTTTTTTATCCTTTTTCTTTTTTTCAGTTCAGTATATCAGAAACTTTATATCGTATATATTGCGATTGTTTCTTTTCTTTGCAGAACAAACGGAACTTGATGTGTTATTCAGCTGTCTGCATCGTTGGAAAGAGATGTGACATACTTACGCGCTAATGTTTTAATTACACCATCGAAATCTCATTAAATGTTATTCAAAGAAATGCTAACTTCACAGAGAAGAGTTTTGCTCGTTTAATTTATGCAAACTTCTAATTCACTTATGTTTTGACAGACATTCTCTAGAACAATACCCTGTGCAAAATTCAAAATATGGTACCCTAGTCATAACACGTACTTGATCTTCTAATGTGTTGTCTCTTGAGGTCTTTGGGTGATATAATAATAATAATAATAATAATAATAATAATAATAATAATAATAATAATAATAATAATAATAATGGTGCTTCCGGAAAAGGTAATGAACGAGAAGGGGAAGGAAAAGATCCTCTGGACTTCGTCTTCCAGACAGACAAGGTGTTAGAGCACCGGCGGCCAGATATCGTAACCTTTAGAAGGAACCAGCAAGAATGGCTAATAATCAACGCGCCAGTGCCAGGAGATCAACATATTATCATGAAAGAAAGAGAAAATGTCGACAAATATGGAGACTTGAAAATTGAGATCGCCAAGATGTGGCAGCTACGAGAGTCAAACATAA
>NC_068996.1:42223674-42227946 GCF_001194135.2 Octopus bimaculoides | reverse complement strand
ATGATGATGATGATGATGATGATGATGATGATGAAGATGATGATGAAGATGATGATGATGATGACGATGATGATGATGATGATGATGATGATGATGATGATGATGATGATGATGATTTTGGTAATGATGATGATGATGATGATGATGATTTTGATGATGATGATGATGATAGTAGTGGTGGTGGTGGTGGTGGCGATGATCATGATCATGATCATGACTACGACGACGAAGACAACGACGACAACGATGACGACGACGACGATGACGACGACGATGACGACGACGACGATGATACGTGAAAATGGTAAAGATGATGACGGTTGATTGTAACAACACTGAGGACTAATAACGATGGCGACTACAATATTGAACGACAAATGTTGAATTGACAAACGATAAAATAAAAGACAAAAGAAATCTTTTTAAAAATACATTACAAAAAGGAGATAATATAAAGGCAAAGGCAAAAATAAAAAAAAATGAATAAAAAACGAATAGAAAAAAAATGGATTTTGTTTCATTGAAATATCATTTGATATGTGATATTCTTAAAGCCAAACGGAAACCATTATAAACAAGTTATCGAGGCAGAAAATTTATAAGTGCGTAATACGCATTTAGTATTTTATATATAAGCATGTGTGTGTGTGTGTGCGTGCGCGTGTGTGTGCGTGCGTGTGTGTATGTGTGTGTGTGTGTGTGTGTTATTCAATAAATAATGGCTATATTGCTTGCTGACAAAAATATGATTTATTTTTTTAACCTCCTATCCCGCGCCCTCTTTGTCACTCACCTTAAATATTATCAATATCATTACTATTAAAGCAGCGAGCTGGCAGAAACATTAGCACGCCGGGCGATATGTTTAGCGGTATTTCGCCCGTTGCTACGTTCTGAGTTCAAATTCCACCGAGGTCGAATTTGCCTTTTATCCTTCTTTTGGTCGAGAAATGAAGTACAAGTTGCGTACTGGGGTCAGTCTAATCGATTAGCCCTCTGCCCACCAAAATTTCGGGCCTTGTACCTATAGTAGAAAAGATTTTTATTACGGCGGCGAGCTGGCAGAAACGTTAACACGCCGGGAGAAATGCTTAGCGGTATTTCGTCTGTCGCTACGTTCTGAGTTCAAATTCCACCGAGGTTGACTTTGCTTTTCATCCTTTTTTTGGTCGAGAAATTAAGTACCAGTTACGCACTGGGGTCGATTTAATCGACTGGCTCTCTTCCCACCAAAATTTCAGACCTTGTGCCTAGAGTAGAAAGGATTATTATCATTGTTGTTGTTGCTGCTGTTGTTGTTATTACTAATAGTTATTTCAAAATTGTTTTATCGTATTTTACCGAGAAAGTATACATTTTATTTCGTATGTGTATTTCGTGTGCAAGATTCTTGATGTGGATACGTGTGTTGAAAGAAATACAATTAAACCTTGGGAGAGGCATTATGCCGGTAATAAACACACGCACTGGTTCAGTCCTTTATTAATTTATATAGTTTTTTGTTAAGTTATTTCATTGCACTCTTGCAATCTCTTCAGTAACTTCTCTCTCCACTTCCATAAAATAAATGTCATTCGCTGTGGTGGAGACGCTGATGGTGACGGCAGCGGTTGTAGTGAAGGTGGTGACGACGGCAGCTGTGGTACTGGTGTTGATGTTAGTAGTGGTGGTGGATGTGTGGAGGCGCAATGGCCCAGTGGTTAGGGCAGTGAACTGACAATCATAGGATCGTGGTTTCGATTCCCAGGCCGGGCGGTGTGAGTGTTTATTGAACAAAAACACTTAAGCTCCACGAGGCTCCGGCAGGGGATGATGGCGAACCCTGCTGTACTCTTTCACCACAACTTTCTTTCACTCTTTCTTTCTGTTTCTGTTGTGCCTGTAATTCAAAGGACCAGCCTTGTCACACTCTGTGTCACGCTGAATCTCCCCCGAGAACTACGTTAAGGGTACACGTGTCTGTGGAGTGCTCAGTCACTTGCATGTTAATTTGGGTTCATCCACTTTGGAAAAGAGGGCACACTCAAACAACCATATACACTACCCTCGGGAGACCTACTTGAACCGTCGGAGACTTAGGTGTAACTGTCGACAGTAACCTTAGCTGGAGTGTGCACTTCAAGAAAATAATCGATTTTGGCCGCAGAATGTGCTCATGGATCCTCAGAACCATTCTATCCAGAGATCAGGAAACCATCATCCTTCTCTTCTCCACATTCACTAGGCCTCACCTTGAATACTGCTGCCCATTGTAGTCCCCCTAAAAAAAACAAAAAAAAAACAAAAAGAAGACGTAACAAGGATCGAAGCGCCAGAAAGATCAATCGCTAAAACAATAAATGGCACGATGGGATTTGATTTTTCTTCGTTCAACTGCATATTTTTTATTCTTTTTTTGGTTTTGTGCCCATTGTGTTACTGTGCATAGGTCCGATTGAAGCATCGTTCGATCATATACTCCGTATATAAATAATATTTCTGCATCGGATATACCAATTTTGAGAATTTGGTAATGGTTAATTAAATTAAGCAATAGGGTAAAAAATTAGATATTAATTAATATCAATTTAATACCAGGGAACAAGCACATTAAAAGAATCAGGGAGATCCAGTGGCTTCCCTTATACATATTTTTATAGATACATATACAATAATCTTTTAAGACCTCAGATATTTTTTCTGAATCTCCCTGATTCTTTTAATGTGCTTGTTCCCTGGTATCAAATTGATATTAATTAATATCCAAATTTTTTACCCTATTGTTTAATTTAATTAACCATAACCAAATTCTCAAAATTGGTATATCCGATGCGGAAATATTTTTCTGCGGAAATATTTTTCTGCGGAAATATTTTTCTGCGGAGATATTTCCGGATTTAGCGCGCAAAAACGAGGACTTTTGAATCTTACCATAGATATAATTTAACAGAACCGTACATACGTGCTCTACTCTTGTGGCGTACAACTAGTGTGCGATCCTGTAAATTGTATTTACCCAACGGTCTGTACTGATGAGAAATAGATACTTTCGGTAAGAATGTATTGATTTCGAAACATCTCTACAGATAATTGTATTTTATATATGTAATTTTCACTGGTCTCGCCCGTTTTACGTTTTTGTTGCTTCGCTAAATTCCATTTTGAGAATTATTCGGTCTTAGTAGAGACATGACATGTGATCTTCTTCTAGCACATTAGCAGTCCACCTAGTGGCCTCCCTTATATATATTTTTATACATACATATACAATAATCTTTTGAGACCGCAGATATTTATTCTGAATCTTCCTAATTCTTTTAATGTGCTTGTTCCCTGGTATTAAATTGATATTAATTAATATCCAATTTTTTACCCTATTATTTAATTTAATTATCTATCTATCTATCTATATATATAAATTGTAAATCCCCAAAATAACAACAAAACTACAAAGGATTCCGCGGTACACGTGTTTCAAGCTTTATATGTGTATAATTTACAATATAAAGCTATCCTCAGCCGCAAAATTATTTCTCTCCCAGATATATATATATATATATATATATATATATATATACAGAGAGAGAGAGAGAGAGAGAGACAGACAGAGACAGAGACAGACAGACAGAGAGACATATATAGATGATGGTGATGATGGTGATGGCTTCATGTGAGAATCCAACAGTTAGTTTTTCTTTTTTTTTATTACATGTTAGCGCAAAGCATGCAACGCAATATTAATTGCGATGCGTTAAAATTGTTCGATTTCTGTAATTTTTTAACGAATATTTTGCATCCTAAGTTTTAGATATCTAGGTTTATCCAACGTTCAGATCAATGATGTAACACTCAATCGACTCTAAAGAAACTTACCGTTTCTTCTACAACGTTCCTAAACGAAGGTAACAACGTAAAGAACAACATTGATTGCAACAAAAACAAAATCGAAAACCTCGACAGCATCGACTGCAACAACAACGACAATAAAAACAATAACAGCAAGAAAAAACACAGCAAGAGCAACGACTACGACGCCGACGACTACAAAACGCTATCTTAAACATGGAATTCAATTCGATAGCTAGTCACCAAGTCTGTGTAGCAGGTGGTTATTCCTATTGTGTGGCATCGCCATTTTAAACATAAAGAAATAAAAGGAAAATTAGGAAAACTATAAATCACCAGGTTTATCGATTCAAATAACTTCCGTATAACACACATATACTTACACACGGAGTTGTATATGTGTCTGTGTCTGTGTGTGTGTCTGCGTGTGAGCGCGCTTGTATATAT
>NC_068996.1:42220321-42222668 GCF_001194135.2 Octopus bimaculoides | reverse complement strand
TTCTTCTTCTTCTTCTTCTTCTTCTTCTTCTTCTTCTTCTTCTTCTTCTTCTGCTAGAACTGATACTTCTTCTTCTTCTTCTTCTTCTTCTTCTTCTTCTTCTTCTTCTTCTTCTACTTCTTCTTCTTCTTCTTCTTCTTCTGCTAGAACTGCTACGGAGAAGTTGAACGTCGGCATATTCAGGCGCCGTCATCGTAATGGTACGTCACATCAAGAATCCGAGTCGGATTGCACCTCCTAAAGGAATGTAAGACAATAGCAAGAACACAAATTAACCACGACAGATCAGTGGATGTGCAGATCGGGACCCGGGGTGGGGCGGTAGAAATTCCTTATAGCTCAATAGCCTTTATGTGCTCCCAGATACGAAGATTACTTGGGGGTCTGGTTAGGTTTTACTCTCCAGAAGTCTAGCAATTGAAAACTCATCCGGGAAGAGCTGGCGGATGCCTATATCGACTCCATAATATATTACTACCTAACCGTCGTACGTCGCCCTGAATCTAATTTGACTAGGTTGAAGCTGACCTTACCCGTTGCACGGACTCAATACGACATGGCTGAGGCCACAGATTTATAGAAAGATTTATACAGATTAATACTAAGATTTATAGATGATTAGCAAGCATCTTTGCTCTTTTTTCAGGATCATCTTTCCTCAACACATCTCTTTGGCGGCTCTGTAGTTCTGGGTTATACAAATACCAAAATTACGAGTGAGAAATAGTGAAGCCGTTGCCTAAACAATTTCTGGGTGATAACGCAAGCCAACAGGGAAACATATTTTGGAGACCTTACATTGTAGGACCCATAAATAATTCCTAGAAGACTGGGTTGGCAGTGATTGCAGTGAAATAGTAAAGCGGACATTGACGAGGGATAAATTATCAACAATAACTAGTGGTTCGCTATGTAAAGAGTTATTAGTATAGAATCGATGAAGTCAGTAAGGAGTAATATGTAAAATTAGACTAGAGAACGATCTAGTAAGAAATATAGAAGAAACGCATAGAAAAAGCATTTTGACCGCTGGGACAGCAGTAAGAATGGTCTTCGACTATTTCCTTAAAGTTGAATACGTTCTCTAAGTCTCCTCAGAACAACAGCCGTTCAATGGACCCGGGTGTTAGGGGTGCCACATTGCAACGAAGCCACATTTCGGTCTTGTGCAACTTGACTCTGATGAAGCGTGCGCGGTATTTCAGTGTCACTTCATCCAACTGCTCAGCGCAAGCGGCAAGTGAGAGAGGATGTACTTGAATACCTACGGTTATGACCTATTATGAAGTCTATGAAATGTATGAAACGATGATTAGGTGGTAGAAACAACCAGTGTCGGTATAAACGGACAACGTCCGCATCATAATATTGAGCAAGAAGCAAACTGAGGTATCAGCACTTCATTGATGGGTTACAAACGAGTAACAAGAACCAAACTTAATTATGAAATGTGGTTAGGCTCCATCTCGGCACCTGGAGTGGCAGATTCATGTCGTCCGACTGTACTGTGGCGCACTGGATGGATGAAGCGTTTTAGATTCTCGGTGTCTTAATTGTTTCGGATCAACGGCTTGGTGGAAAGAACTAAGACGCAGTGGCAAGCAAGATGGCCTGTCTCATCCGGAAACTGGCCGAGTGAAAGCCATTCCTGAAGGGCCAGGTAGAGATGGCAAATAGTTGTATTTCTCACGTCATTTATAATCGCCTTTCATCGGTTCGCGGTTGTTCTACCGTATTCTGTGAAAAGGACGTGTTCTACTAGTCTGATAATTCATTTGCTGTTAACATTCACTTCGTGACAGACTGGGTATGTCATGGCTAATGAAGTGCAAACATAAACTTAAACTGCGTCATCTCCAGCCCCCTTGACGGTGAACATTTGAAGTCATTGTCAGATTAGTTTTTCTCTCGCTCATATCCTTGACATTGCTAAAGGTCTGGATCAAACAAAGATCGAGCCAGGTCACATGGTATCTGGAATGTCATCAAACGCCAACAACTCTCTAGCATTGGGGTATACTGGTCAGCGGAAATCTCATAATAAGGCGGCGAGCTGGCAGAATCGTTAGCACGCCGGGCGAAATGCTTAGCGGTATTTCGTCTGCCGTTACGTTCTGAGTTCAAATTCTGCCGAGGTCGACTTTGCCTTTCATCCTTTCGGGGTCGATTAAATAAGTACCAGCTACGCACTGGGGTCGATATTTATATCCAAATCTCGCTAGAGCTCTCTTCTTATCCTTGATATATTCCACATTTATTATTATTGGATTCTCACTTTTGTCACACTTGACAAGTCCAGTGTATGTGAGAGAGAGAGAGAGAGGGGGGAAGTTAGAGAGAGAGGGGG
>NC_068996.1:42218245-42220203 GCF_001194135.2 Octopus bimaculoides | reverse complement strand
GAGAGGGGGAGAGAGAGAGGGAGATAGAAGGAGAGAGAGGGAGATAGAAGGAGAGAGAGGGAGATAGAAGGAGAGAGAGGGAGATAGAAGGAGAGAGAGGGAGATAGAAGGAGAGAGAGGGAGATAGAAGGAGAGAGTGTGTGTGTGTATGTGTGTACGTGTGTGGGTAGGTAGGCACTCGTCTACCTGTATGACTGTGTGTGTATGTGTGTGTATGGGTGTATGTGTGTGCATGTGTGTGCATGTGTGTGTGTGCGTGTGTGTATGTGCGTGTGTGTGTGTGCCAGTTCTCATTTCTCATTACTTTGTGTCTATACAATGTTTCAATCTTTCTACACATTTTCCAACTCTTTCTTTCTTTCTATCTTTCTTTTGTATGTTCAGTTTCCTTTACTTCTATCACAGCCATGTTCTGTGTAATTCCCTACGTCTCTCTCTCTCTCTCTCTCTCTCTCTCTCTCTCTCTCCCTCTCCCCCCTCTCTCTCTCTCTTTGACACACTGTATGGGCATTTGTCCGTCAGTGAGTGAAAGAAAGAGGATACATACGCACAAAAGCAAGCACACCTATATGTGTGTATGTATATGTATGTTTATATATATGAGAGCGTGTGTGAGCGTGTGTTTGTGTACGCACATAGACACACACAAATACATATACATATATATACTTATATATATATACGTGTGTGTGTGTTTGTGCGTTTGTGTCAGATGTATCCACACGAACATATCTATCTATCTATTTATAATCTCTCTCTCTGCCTGTCTATCTATCTATCTATCTATCTATCTATCTATATGTATGTGTGCACGTGCGTGCGTATGTGTGTACACATAGTACATACATGGCAATGCATAAATACTTCTGCGTATGTATGTGCGTGAATGTTTGAGTGTTAGAATGCGATCGTGACTGTGTGCATGTGTGTGTATGTGTGTGTACCTGTGTGCGTATGTGTGTGCGCGGATGAGTATGTGTCTGTGTGTGCGTATGTATGTGAATGTATGTATGTATGTATGTATGTATGAGTGTGTGTGTGTGTGTGCGTGTGTGTGTGTGTGCGTGTGTGTGTGTGTGTGTTGGAATAAAAAGTGAGTAGCGAGACCGGGGTGGTGTGAATTTTCTTTACATAAACAGAGATAGCTGTCGTGAATTTGTTATTACGCTAATGATGAACAAAGAAATAGTGGTAAACGCAACAGTCTTCTGTTTACCATTTGCACATATCACAAGACATAGGGTTCACTTAATAACAGTTTGCTTTCCAAGATTCTATCAGTCTTGTACATTCTCGGCAAGGTACACACGTCACAAGAACGGCTAAGAATTGATTTTTCCCGCCAAACGAGAGCCAAAACAATCATGGAAGCGCCTTTGGCAACAGCTATATCGTTTGGAAGTAAATATTCGACGGAGGCCAAACAAGAAACACGTTTCATCGATGACTACATCTAAAAACATCAAAAGGAATTCTCACCGTTTCTTCCAAAATCTTTTTGGCTATTTTGTTTTCCCTTTTTTTAAAAATATTTTGGATGGTGTTATTGTCGAGTTATTCTTGTGCTTTTAGTTTTTGCGTATTTATATTTATTTTCATGTTTTTTTTTCTGTTTGTTTTTTCTGCTTTTTGTTTTCTATTGCCTGCTGTTTAATTGATTGTTTTATTTTATTTTTTTTCCTTGCTTCTTTTTTTGTTTGCTTTTGTAATTATTGTTGTTACTGTTGTTGTCGTTGGTGTTGTTGTTGGTGTTGTTGTCGTTGGTGTTGTTGTTGTTGTTGTTGTTGTTGTTGTTGTTGTTGGTGGTGGTGGTGGTGCGTGTTTGTCTTCCAGTTGATATTGTTGCTGGGTCTTCTTTCTTGGAATTTATACCTTTTGTTCTTGTTGTTGCTGCTGTTTCCCCTACTACTACTACTACTACTACTACCTCCTCCACCACCACCACCACTACTACTACT
>NC_068996.1:42215557-42218116 GCF_001194135.2 Octopus bimaculoides | reverse complement strand
CACTACCACCACCACCACTAACACCACCACCATCACTACTACTACTATCTCCACCACCACCAACACTACCACTAACACTACCACCACCAACAACAAACACTACCACCACCACCACCACCACCACCACCACCACCACCACCACTACTACTACTACTACTACTACTACTACTACTACTACTGATGCTGTTGTTGCTGCCGTTATTGTTGTTGGTGCTACCACGATTGTCTTCTTGAATACTGGTACAAATGTGAAATTGAATTTTGTTGAAATTTTCTGGAAGTTGTATACTGATTTACAGAACCTCACTCATCCAAAAACATCATACTTTCCATTCTTACTGCACTGAATCCGTGTTGCAGCTTTCTCACACTTCCCCTTCTCACCACACCGTTCTTCTATTTTTTCCCCCTTTCTTTCTAGCATTACTTCCTTCTGGTGAAGGTGCATGTCTTAGTGGTTAAGGTATTTGGTTCACCATCGTTAGTTCATGAGTTCGATTTCCGGCAGCGCGTTTTGTCCTTATGCAAAACACTTTATTTCACGTCAGCTGGTAAAAGTGAGTAGTACTTGTAATTAAAACGGCCAGCCTGGTCACATTCTGTGTTGTACTGAATCTCCCTGAGAACTACGTTAAGGGTAAACATGTCTGTGGAGTGCTCAGCCACTTACATGTTAATTTCATGAGCAGGCTGTTCTGTTGATTGGATCAACTGAAAAACTCATCGTCTTAACCGACAGAGTGCCACTTCCTACGACGTAGCTTCTAGCATAACTGCAGATCCACTTCATGCCGTGTGAACGAAATAGCATATCATACAAACAGCCACAATGCTTTGAATATTTCTGTATATTGTTCATAGAATATAAATGTTGATTCCAGTCGTTTCTAGCGACAACCAAGGACAAAAAAGGAGAGCTAACATAAGGTGCATTACAACAGAAAGCCAAAAAGTATTAGGTGTGCTACTAGCCATCTTTAAGCATTTTCTCAGTTATTCTAGCTGTCGGTACATTCTAGCGGTCGTTACATTCTGCCGGTCGTTATATTCTGCCGGTCGTTATATTCTATCGATCATTACATGCTACCGGTCGTTACAATCTACAATCTACAAACTTATATGTCAGAATGATTCACATCATTTAAAATATATCGCCGAAAGTAGCGACACAACAATATCTTGTGAACAAGACTGTAACTACGTAGTAGGTTGTCGGATGAATATTGCCTCTAATACAGTGGTTCTTAACCGGGGTTCATATGGCCCATTAAGGTCCGTATAAGATTTTGGAGGTTCCAGGCAACAAGTAGTAAATCCACAATAGTATTTTAATGGCTCCCTAAAACATTTTGCTTTAGATGTATGTATTGGTATTTATTGCAAGACACAGGTAGGCTTCTTTCTCTGGTTTACAAAATTTAACCTATGCAAGTTAATGTATGAAAAACAAAATAGAAATTTCGAAAGAAGTTTCTATAAAGCTAGTTTTTAAACATCGAATAGCTATGGGGGTCCACCAGAATAGAATAGTAATCAAAGGGGTCCAGTGTTAAAAAACAGTTGAGAACCTCTGTTTCAGATGTATGTATTGGAGTATGTATTACAAGAAACAGTCAGGTTTCTTTCTCTAACATTTTACTTAGTTCAATCTAAACAAGTTAATGTGTGAAACACAAAATAGGAATTTTGAAAGAAGTTTCTATAAAACTAATTTTCAAGCATAGAATGACTATAGGGGACCCACCAGAATAAAATATTAATCAAAGGGGTTCATAGATTAAAAAGGATTCAGAATCCCTGCACTATTTTTTTAAAAAAAACAGCTTTGTCAGACACTGTGTCACTTTCATCAGGTCAATATCAGCTTCTGAAAGATTCCATTAAATTTACACGAGTCTCTCTCTGTAAAAATCAGCAACTTATACATTAATTAAATGAGTAAATCGTTCTTATTGTTCGAACAAATCATCAATGAAGAAGCAGACCGAACCCAACTCCAGACTGATCTAAATGCTGTGAGTCAATGGGAAGATAAAAACAAAATGAAACTGAACGAGGGAAAATTTGAGCTGATGCATTTTGGAAGAAAGTCCACACTAAAACAGCCATACTCTCTTTCTTCAGGGGAAGCGCTCACAGCATCCAACAATATCAGAGATCTGGGTGTAATTGTTGACAATAATCTCATCCTTGTATTCTGTGTGTTTATGTATGCAGATGCATATACGCATATGCCACGGGATCACAGTATTGGCCAAACTTTGGTATGTTGTTATACATCGCTTCGTATTGTTTTATCCCTCGCATGATGCCACCGCGCTGGTTCGGTGAGCAGGCCAACATTGCCTCTGATCAGAAGACTACTCGGTCACAGGGTTACCCATTTTCAGTTAAGGGGACTGGTGCTATAACGTGATATAAAGTATTTTCTAACGCACCACCCGGTCGGGGAATGGCACCAATGATCTAGCAACCGTGAATGCAACACGCTAACCACTAAGCCATGCACACACAACACACACACACACACACACACACACACACACACACACACACACA
>NC_068996.1:42213322-42213503 GCF_001194135.2 Octopus bimaculoides | reverse complement strand
ATATATATATATGTATGTATGTATAAATATGTGTGTGTGTGCGTGTATGCATATATTTATACATATACACACAATTAAAAGCATTAGGTATGTATGTATATGTATATACGAATATGTACATATATATATACTGACATATATATCTATGTTTATATACATATGTATGTATATATATATATAT
>NC_068996.1:42208597-42213026 GCF_001194135.2 Octopus bimaculoides | reverse complement strand
TATATGTATGTATATATACATATGTCTATATATGTATCTATATCTACACACATGTATGCATATATATATAAATATATATATATATATGTATGCATGTATGTATGTATGAATGCATGTATGTGTGTATGTGTGTATGTATGTGTGTATGTATGTATGTATGTATGTATATTAGTAATTCTGGTGCTTTTCTTGAAGATCTTTTTTATGACTTATCAAATATATTAGAGTTTGAGAAGAGTAGTTTTATTTTTTTTCCTTAAAAAAAAATGACTGACATACATGCAAAACTTAATCGATTAATATCATTTTGTTTTTGTTTTTTGTTCTTTCTGTTTCATTATTTTGCATGCAGATTATTGAAAAAATAAATAAATAAATAAAAGCGCATGCCGCTAACGACAAAGCTAAATCATGGAAGGATGTGGTAAGTGTGTTGACGGAAAATATTGATTTATACAATATGTATTTTTTCGATTTGTTTGCTTGCTTTTCTGTTGTTTTATGCTTTTTTTTTCTTCGTATTTTCTTCGTATAATTTTAGATTTCTTCATTGTTCTTTGATCAGTATTTTATTAGTTCGTAGTCTGACGATTATAACTTACAATGATATACCCACAACAACAAATGAAAAAAAAAAAATTATATCATTGTTTCCATATGTCTTTCTCACACCCTCTCTGTCTCTATCTCAGTCCCTCTCCCTCTCAGTCCCTCTTCCTCTCAGTCCCTCTCCCTCTCTCTGTCTCAGTCTCTCTCCCTCTTTTTATTTCAGTCTCTCTCCCTCTCTCTCTGTCTCAACGTCTCTCTATCGCAGTCTCTCTCTCCCTCTCGCTATCTCAGTCTCTCTCCCTCTCTCTATCTCAGTCTCTCTCCCTCTTTCTATCTCAGTTTCTCTCCCTCTTTCTATCTCAGTCTCTCTCTCTCTTTCTATTTCTGTCTCTCTGTCTCAAACTCTCTCTATCGCAGCCTCTCTCTCCCTCTCGCTATCTCAGTTTCTCTCCCTCTCTCTGTCTCAATCTCTCTCCCTCTCGCTATCTCAGTCTTTCTCCCTCTCTCTGTCTCAATCTCTCTCCCTCTCTCTATCTCAGTCTCTCTCTCCCTCTCTCACGACGTCTTTTGTTTTTGCTTTATCTTTATCATCTTTACACATGTCACACAAAAATACTTACGTACACATACACTTCTCTCCCTCTGTCTGCCTGCCTGCCCGAGTCACTTTGCTTTACGTTCATTACACACACACATCTACATGCAGGGACACAAGCATCCACACATACACACTGCCTTTCTCTCACTCTCTCTAATCCTCCATCTATCTCATCTATCTCATATCATTCCTAGTCACCATCGGACAGAAACGCACTCGTGCATGTTCACACACACACACACATTGAGGAAACACTTGTCAGGTTATTCGATCTGTTAGAAATAGCAGCTACTCAAAGTTACCCCTACCATATTAAAATACAGAAAAAGATACTACGTTGAAATAATGTTTGTTCTAGATCCGCCTTTCGAATTGCATACAGAAGGGTTCTAAATGACAAGGTTCTAAGCATGGATCCGCTCAATTAACACCAGATAAAAACAACAATAGCATAGAGTTAGATTAACAATATCGGTGGTAAGTAGAAACCGGTTGTTCGTTCAGCTACAAACAACAGCCACATAATTCCTCAAATCACACACCCTACAATTTAAAATTGTCAGGACATATTCGATACATGTCTGGAATGTTTTGGGTATATCTCACGCTTTAATACTGGTTTCAAATTTTGATACAAGGTCAGCATTTTCAGGAGAGGAGGTTAATCGATTACATCGAACCCCAGTGTGCAAGTGGTACTTGTTTTATCAACTCCGAAATGGTAAAAGGCAAAGTTGACCTCAGCGGAATTTGAAATTGGAACGTAAAGACGGAAGAAATGCCGCGAAGCATTCTGCCCAGTGCGGTAACGATGCCGCTAGCTCGTTACATTATCTAACACTTTAATATTGGTAACGTGGAGTCGCAACGGCCCAGTGGTTAGGGCAGTGGACTCGCGGTCATAAGGTCGCGGTTTCGATTCCCAGACCGGGCCTTGTGAGTGTTTATTGAGCGAAAACACCTAAAGATCCACGAGGCTCCGGCAGGGGATGGTGGCGAACCCTGCTGTACTCTTTCACCACAACTTTCTCTCCCTGTTTCTTCCTGTTTCTGTTGTGCCTGTAATTCAAAGGGTCAGCCTTGTCACTCTCTGTGTCACGCAGAATATCCCCGAGAACTACGTTAAGGGTACACGTGTCTGTGGAGTGCTCAGCCACTTGCACGTTAATTTCACGAGCAGGCTGTTCCGTTGATCGGATAAACTGGAACCCTCGTCGTTGTAAGCGACGGAGTGCCAACAACAACAATATTGGTAACATTAACATTGTTGTCAAACAATGACAACATTCCGTATTCCAGATGAACGATCTTAGTCTATGCGTGACCCAGAAGTGCATTTCGATTAAAGAGACAATGAAGAACGGCTGAATGGTATAACTGTGAAATGGCTGCCAAGCGTTTTTCACTGTTTATGAATCTCAGCCGTTATCACAATCACAGAAAGTACTTGTGCACCATTCGTCGGCGCATTCAGGATCTTCCATGTAAGATGATCTTGCTAGAAGATGGATAATCATTGTTAATTATAAAGAGGAACGAAAGTATTCAACAAGTTCTTGTATCAATGAACAAACTATCTGTCGAAACATTTGTCATATAGATTATAAAAACCAAAAGTGTTAATAATTTGAGGATCTAATAAAGACTTATTATGCAGCAAAATGACAGATAAATTATAAAGAATTTAAAATAGAAAACGAGTAAACGACGAAGAACTTGCAATTTTGAATTATTTAGGGTAGCGGTTCTCAACCGGAGTCCATATGGGTCCTTAGAGTCCAAATAAGAATTTTGGGAGTCCATGCAACAAAATAGTAAATTGAATATCTATAATAGGGCCTCTGACAAAATTTTGTTTTAGATATATGTATTGGCATGTATTGCAAAAATCAGCTTGGTTTCTATCTCTCACATTTTACATAGTTCAACCTACACAAGGGAATGCGTGAAAAATAAAATAAGAATTTTGAAAGAAGTTTCTATAAAAATAGTTTTTAGACATCGAATGGCAATGGGGACCCACCAAAATGAAATAGTAATCAAAGAGGTCTATTGATATATGTAAACTGCATCATTCAGTCTGCTATAATGAATCCCTAAACACATATAAAACATCCAAGGGTATATTTTTACCCTCTGAAGATATGTTCAGGTTATATAAATTTAATATTTACTTAATATTCACTGAAACAGCTGTAAGGGGTGATGATTAATTTGCTGTTAATAATAAACAATTAACATCCAATTTCCATTTCTTCTTCTTCTTTTTCTTCTTCTTCTTCTTCTTCTTCTTCTTCTTCTTCTTCTTCTTCTTCTTCTTCTTCTTCTTCTTCTTCTTCTTCTTCTTCTTCTTCTTCTTCTTCTTCTTCTTCTTCTTATTATTATTATTATTATTATTATTATTATTATTATTATTATTATTATTATTATATTGATAGATAGATATATAGATATAGATATAGATATATATACATATATATATAGTACATACGTACATACATATATAATACACACACACACACACACACACACACACACATATATATATATATATAAAGGACAAAATAGAGTGAAAAAACTACAGAAGGCTTGTGTTATATGGTTAAAGAATATATTTAAATCATTTTGTTAGAAAAATGTTATAAAATTTTGTGTATAGTAACGTTGTTTTTTAAAAATAACCGCTTTCAAATTTCGCTTTTCAATTTTTTCAAATTTCTATACCTATATTATATCATGTCCTCGCTATGTTGTGAAATATGAAGTTCTATACGGAGGAAGGTAATCAGGGATTTTTCCTGTATAAGGGAGATAATAAAAAAATGTTGAGAATGACTAGGTTTTATTAATTTAACATCATTTGGTTTAGAAGGAATAGAATGTTACAAGCGGCTAGGTTTTGCTTTAAATTTCTTTCAATGACGTGAATTTCCTTATTTAAAAATGTTAGAAATGGTTAAGTTTTGGCTTATATTTTTCAATGAAGAAAGTTTCCTTATTTAATCTAATTTGTGTTGGTGTTCCAATGGCACATTGATAGAATGGGAAGATTACAAATTGTGGCAGTAGTTGCTTTGCGCATTTCTCAATATGTTCACTAAAGCAAATGCTACCACAATTTGTAATCTTTCCATTCTATAAATGTGTCATTGGAACACCAACACAAGTTAGATTAAATAAGGAAACCTTTTTCACTTTATTTTGTCCTTTATACATCCAGTCACGTGCTTTCACATACCAACTCTCTCACCTATATATATATATATATATATATATATATAT
>NC_068996.1:42207672-42208587 GCF_001194135.2 Octopus bimaculoides | reverse complement strand
GCTTCTGTACTTATACTCTGCCATGAATGTCCTCCTTTCTCTAGTTCTTTTTGTATTGATCTACGCCACGAGTTCTTAGGCCTACCCCTCTTTCTTTATCCAACCGGATTCCACTGTAAAGCACTTTTCGCTGCATTTGGTGTGTCCTTTCTAATTGTGCTACCAATCCACTTCCACTTTTTCTTAAATATATGTTCCCTAATCGAAACTTGATGTGTTCTTTGCCATAGCTTCATATTACTTATGTGTTCGGGCCTTCTGATTTTAAGTATACTACGCAAGCACCTATTGATGAATGATTGTATTTGCTTATTTGACTTAACTGTTGTTCTCCATGTTTCAGCCCCATACAATAACACCGCTTTTACGTTAGTGTTAAAAATTCTTATCTTGTTCTTTATTGAAATTACACTTGCGCTCCATACATTTTTTAACAGGTGAAAAGCGGTCCTTGCCTTACATATTCTCGTCTTAATATCTTCGTCGGTGACGACTGAGAACGTTATCTTACTACCTACATCCTGTAGTTAACCGGTTTCTAGTTTAATACGGTCGCTGTTTTCTTCATTAAGGCGCATAATTTTTGATTTGTCGCGGTTGACTTTCAATCCTAGTTTGGCAGTGGAATGGGCTAATCACTCGTGCAATGGATTTTTTCAAATTGATTACGAAAACACTGATACACACACACACACACACACACACACACACACACACACACACACACACACACATATATATATATATATACTTTATTTAAAAGCAGCAGAAATATAACAAATATACAGTTTTTTGTTATATTTCTGCTGCTTTTAAATAGACCATATTACTCTGCCTCTGGTATTTGAGTACTCTTTTTTCCACCTTGTTGCACATTTATGTGCTTACTGCGGTGTATATATATATATATACATA
>NC_068996.1:42198360-42207551 GCF_001194135.2 Octopus bimaculoides | reverse complement strand
TATATATGTATATGTATGTATGTATGTATATATATATCAGCTAAAGTTACTATACGCTTGCATATGAGACGTCTCACGGTTATGATATTGCTATGGATGAGAGTAAAGTACTTAATCGGTTGCTAGAGTTGCTTGAAAGTGTGAGAGATCTAACGATTTGCGTAAAATATTGTTCTTGTGTATTCTGAGAATTTAAACAAAAGGAAATAATTGTCTTACGCCAGATGTTGATGGCATTATCGTGTAAGAAATTAACCCATACTTTGACACAAATGAGTCTCGTAATCAGAATTCCACATTGAATGTTAATGTCGATAACCAATTAAAGAAGGCTTTGTATATCTGACATGGCAGCTACAAGTAGACGTCAATTTTCTCCCAAGTTACAAGCAGTTATTTTCAAAATTAAAGGATGAATTAGATAACGTAGTCATGTGTATGCAAAGAGACGGCAGGTCATAATTCAAATATTTTTGATTGTAGGTCGATTCAGTCAGAACTGACTTGGCGCTAAACAATATCAACAACAAAAGCAACAAAAGGAGCAGCAGAAGTAGCAGGAGCAGTAGCAGCAACAATTGGGTACAGTCCTATTTTCCAGGAAGAAGATATTGAATGAATGTAGAAAAACTACTAATTCAAATGAATCACTGGTTCAGATGAATCATGAAATAATTTTGAAGCGACAATCAAGTTTAGGTACATGAAGAACCATATTGAACTAAATATCAAGTGCATTGTGGAATAAATTAACACATTCCAGGTAGTGCATGGTAGAAAAGACCAAATGGTAAATGCATCTCAGGTGAAAAGCAAAAACTATGTATCATTAGTAGACATACTATAGTAAAATGCTCATGTCAAGATGAAATATTTGGAAGTGTGGGTGGACGGGGAAAAATGTGTAGACGCAGAAGTGGCTGTGTGGTAAGTAGCTTGCTTACCAACCACATGGTTCCGGGTTCATTCCCACTGCGTGGCACCTTGGGCAAGTGTCTTCTTCTATAGCCTCGGGCCCACCAAAGCCTTGTGAGTGGATTTGGTAGACGGAAACTGAAAGAAGCCCATAGTATATATGTATATATATATATATATATATATATATATATATATATATATATATATATATATATATATGTTTGTGTGTATGTGTGTCTGTGTTTGTCCCCCCAACATCGCTTGACAACCGATGGTGGTGTGTTTACGTCCCCGGTTCGGCAAAAAGAGACCGATAGAATAAGTACTAGGCATCCAAAGAATAAGTCCTGGGGTCGATTTACTCGACTAAAGGCGGTGCTCCAGCATGGCCGCAGTCAAATGACTGAAACAAGTAAAAGAGTAAAAGAGTAAGAGAGTAAAGGAGTAAAAGAGACTGTGGTCGTGTGTAGGTGTATGTGTATGTAGCGAATCAATTGTAGGAAGAAAAATATAATGAATGAATACTATACAGACATACCATGGAATTATTGTGTTCAAGTAAAAATATTGTGCTAATGTTGAGTTTCGTATCCCGAAACTCATCATTCTTGGTTCCAAGTTCTTTGATTTGCTAGTAACATAAAATCAATAGAAAATAGACTTTGTGTAACAGAACTGCTCAGGTTAGTTACATATGGATATAATAATTCTGATCTTGTAGAAGTTGAATAGGCCAGAAAGTTTTTGGGCAGTGGGCTAGTTTTACTTCATTAAACCAACCAAAGTATTTGACTGATACTCTATATTATCGACCCCATGAGAATGGAAGAGAATGTGGACCTTGAATTGATTTGAACGTAGAAAACGATGGGAAGAAACAAGTGCAACGGAGAATTTGTCAAACGCTGTAACGATTCTACCAAACCAATGACAAAGATTCTTTCTTTTTTTTTGTGTATGCTACATCTGTCCATCAGTACCCAAACCTTTCTGTGTGTTAATAATTTTTGTTGTTGTTGTTGTTGTTTTTTGGACGCTTTTATACTATGTTAGCTGAGAACCCGTTGTCTATAACTAGAATTTATTTTTCCCTCTCCCTTCGAAGGGAACACAGAGAGTGGGCTCCTCACAACCATCGCACAGAGCAGCGTGACCAATTATTAGGTGTGAGACTTAAAGAGAGAAAAAGATAGACAGAGAGAGAAAGAGAGAGAGAGAGAGAGAGAGAGAGAGAGAGAGAGAGAGAGAGAGAGAGAGAGAGAGAGAGAGAGAGAGAGAGAGAGAGAGACAAAGAGACAAAAAGACAGAGACAAACAAAACAAATATCGATCCCACTATTTCACTTATACATTATTTATTGATCCTAAATGTATGAAAGGGCTAACTTTGATCTCGGCAACATTTGACCTCACGATGCAAAATACCTCAAAATAATTTCCTGATAATTCAATGGGTCTCCAAGTCAACTGCCGTGTATAACGAAATGATCGCAGCGACAAAGATTGTTTATTGTTAAAAAACAAAAACACATGTAGACAAAGCACTTAAACCAGACAGTGCTTAACAGAGAAAATCTAAACAGAAGACTGTTACTTACGGTTAATGTTCTAGTTTACAGTTTGTAAACAAGAGTATTTATTCAGTCGGAGCACTTTCAGTTCAAATTCTGCCAGTGTCAACGTTGACCTTCAACTTTGCAGTGTAGCTAAGAAAAATAATGTACCAATCAGGAGCAATGCTTTGGCGGATCTGAAAGATCACGTAACAACATGCTTTTTGGATTTTTCTTTCTAGTTCATGGCATTTAAACTTCAGAACCTGGTCTGACTTCCTTGGGAAGACCTAAATCGTCAGCCGGTTTAACACCATCACGTGACCCTTTGTGTGCTTTAGCGGAGTTTACTTTGCTGAAAGCATTCGGGCCTGGACTTCAATTTGAGGACACTTTCTGCCTTTTCCACTAATTGTCTCGGAGGTCCCGAGAAAAGTCGTGGTTATTGCCTTCCTCCCGGTTAAAAGATGAAAAGCAAGACGGAATAAAACAGTATTTCAAAAATATAATTATTCAAACAGTTGACAAAGAAAGGCATGTAGAAAACATGGAAGTAGAAAGAACAGTTGAATATACGAGGTGATATCAAAAAGTTCACGGACTAGTTCGGTAGCGCGCCAGCAGATGGCAGCACACTGCTGCGTGCGCATTGAGAGCTAACGCTAACTTTCACGAGGCAGTGGGCTGTTATTTCGCAAGTTGTGAAATGTGTGTTTTTTATGATCACGTGTATACTGTAGTGTTCGGTTTTGTCATGGACGAGAACAAAGAGCCAACGTGAAATTTTGCATTATTGAGTATGCTTCTACAAGCTTACAACGATAAAGCAATGGGTCGTACGCAATGTTTCGAGTGGTACGAGCGCTTCAAAAACGGAAGAAAGTCCCTGGAAGACGATTAAAGATCTGGAAAATATGCCATGAGCGTTATCCCTGGAAATATGGTATTTTGTATCGAAATGTCGTCCTCCAGGGCCAGACTTTCAATCGAGAGTTCTACTGCGACGTTTTGAAACGTCTGAGGGATGACATTCCGCGAAAGAGACCGCATCCGTGGAGCGCAAAGATTTGGATTCTTCACCGAGTTCTCCTCACTCGTGAGCCTTTCGCCAAAAGCATAGTATCGCTTCTGCACCCACCGTATTCGCCAGATTAAGCACCTGCAGACTTTTATCTTTGCCCCCAAGATGAAAATGCAGCTCAAAGGTCACCCTTTTAACACCATTGTCGACATCTAGAGCGAATCGCAGAAAGTCTTCGACTCGCTTATAGAAAACGACTTCCATTCCGAATTACAAAAGTGGTAGGAACGCTGAGACCGGTGTATTGCAGTTCAAAGTAAGTAATTTTAAAACTTGGGTAAATAAGATACAGAAATAAATTTATTTCTCAAACGCGTGATATTGCTATAAATAGCGTGATCAGGAAAAATACGTTGCCGGCCAGCCATGAGACTCATATCTCTGTGATTACATGTCAAGTGTTTTACCATTAAACCAAACTGCCCAGCAACGAATTCTTCTGCAATTTTGGAACTTATAAATTTAGCTTCATAAGACGCTAACGTTAAATTCAACTTTACGATGAAAGTAAACAAAGAAAGTTTTTTTTTTTCTTTTTTTAGAAGCGTTCAGATGTATTGTAAGATACAGAAATAAATTTATTTCTCAAACGGCTGGCCGGCAACGTATTTTTCTGCATTATATGGATAATTTATCCTGATTACACTATTTATAGCATTATCACGCGTTTGAGAAATAAATTTATTTCTCTATCTTACAATACATCTCAACACTTCTAAAAAAAAAAAAAATAATAAAAAATTAAAAAAAAAAACTTTGTTTACTTTCATCGTAAAGTTGAATTTGGGTAAATAAATTATTTTTTATAAAACATAACTAGCCCGGGAACATTTTGATAACAACTCGTATTGTCGTAGCCTGTCTCATGCTTGACCGTGTTTGAATAGCATCATACACTATTCATAGATGTCTTTAATTTTTTACCTGTTTCATTCACTGGACTGCGGCCATGTAGGGACAACAACTTGAGGGATTTAATCGAATAAGTTGACCCAAGTACTTCGTTTTGAGGTTTGAAATTCATTCTATCGTGCTCTATGGCCAAACTTATCAAGTGGTGGGGGATAAACACAAACATACCTACGCACGTGCGTGCCCCCCCTCCCCTACACATCATATACATATATATCTCTATATCGATCTATACATGATTATCTATCTATCTATCTGTCTGTCTACCTGTCTATTTATCTACCTATTCATCTGTTTTGTTATCTATATCTATCTGTCTATCTATCTGTTTATCTATCTATCAATCTGTTTATATCTTCTGTGTGAGTGTGTGTATGTGTGTGTGTGTGTGTGTATGTGTGCGTGCGTGTGTATGTGTTATTTATTTACTATCCACAAGGGGCTACACACAGAGGGGACAAACAAAGACAGACAAACGGATTAAGTCGATAATATCGACCCCAGTGCGTAACTGGTACTTATTTAATCGACCCCGAAAGGATGAAAGGCAAAATCGACCTCGGCGGAATTTGAACTCAGAACGTAGCGGCAGACGAAACACCGCTAAGCATTTCGCCCGGCGTGCTAACGTTTCTGCCAGCTCGTGTGTATGTGTGTGTGTGTGTGCGTGTGTATGTGTGTGTGTGCATAAAACAGTCTTTCCACACAGTTTTCGTCTACGAATTCACCCATGAGGCATTGAATAGTATAAAAAAGAGGTTTTGCTACAGTTGCTGCGATATTTTTTTTCCGTCGCGTGCAGGGATTTTCACTTGTAACGGCGTTTTTTTAATCCAGTGAATTTTTTTTTTCCGTGAACGGATCTGATTTTTGATTTGTTAAAGTACTGATGACGTCGAGAAGAATGAGAAATCATTAATGATCTCAAAGAGGATTATAATATAACTATAAAAGTAGGGAGTGCAGTAGTAATCATGGACTCAGAAAAATACGTAAATACTCCTTCAACGAATGTAACATTTAAGGAATGTAACATCCCACTTTACGTGTGTTTCAACGGCTACTTTATAGCCTTCGACTGTGTGAGACACAGCAAACTGTGTGACGTCATGAAGGACATGGGATTTCCAGAACACTTAGTTGCACTGTTGGCGCGACTATTTCAAGATCAACAGTCATCTGTCAGGACGTCTGTCGGTGACACTGAATGGTTCGGCATTGAGAGGGGTGTCCGACAGGGATTTGTTCTCTCTCCATATCTGTACAGCATCTATGCAGAAAACATCATAAGAGCGGTGAAGGAGAACTACGATGGTGGTGTGCAGATTGGCGGAGAAAGGATGTGCAATCTGAGATACGCCGATGACACAACCCTCATAAGTAACAGCAAGGACAAATTGCTGCAGATGATACGCAAAGTGAAAGACATGAGTGCACTGAGTGACCTATTCCTGAATGTAAAGAAGACAAAGATCTTGGTGGTGGATAAGTACAGGACAGACCAAGGTGACTTCACCGTAGATGGAGAGATGATTCAGGAAGTGGATGATTTTGTGTACTTGGGATCCACTATCAGCACCAGTGGATCAAGTACACCAGAGATACGGAGAAGGCTCGTGATAGCGAGGCAAGCGGTACAAGATATGGAGAACATCTGGAAGAGTCGTAGCGTGTCAATGCTGCTGAAGATAAGGCTACTTCGGGCTGTGGTTCTCTCTATTGCGACATACGGCTGCGAGTTGCGGACAATGTTGAAGGCAGACGAGAAAAGAGTGAAAGCTTTTGAAATGTGGTGTTACCGCAGAATCCTTAGTGTGTCGTGGAGGGAGAGAAGGACGAACAACTGGGTACTAGAAAAGCTCGGTTGCGAGTTGACGCTTCGGCGAAACATCATGAAGCGGAAGCTACGGTTCTTTGGCCACGGGATGGACTTGAGCGAACGATCATAACTGGCAAGGTGAACGGCAGACGCAAAAGGGGCAGACCACCCACTTCTTGGCTGAAAGACATCGCAGCCACAGGATTGTCTTTATTCTCAGTTGTCCATGGGGCAGAGGACAGGGGAAGGTGGCAAGACATAAATGACCACAGCATCGTATAGTGCGACACCTGACTAGAAGAATACGACTCCTTCAAGAAAATACCAACTACGAAAAAGTCAACAACTACAGTCAATCCAAGATAACAGCAAAACTTACTACCCTTATCCATCAGTTCCAATAAGATTTAACGGGAAAAAGTGAGAGATTACTTAACTAAATTCGATTGCAAAACCAACAACTTTTATGTACCTCCCAAAATCCACAAAAGGGAAGTCATAAACGAAGCCTGTAACTAATCAACTTCCGTAGTTGTAAGTATTCCACATCCGAGAGATCTGAGAAAGAGACACACAGACTCAGTAACTTTATTGACGTCCTCACTAAACCTATTCGAGTTTTATAAAGGATGATCTAGACTTTTTAAACTATCTCCCGAATAAAACCCACGAGACTTCCTTCTGGTTTCATTCGATGTAATAAACCTCTACACCTCGATTCCTCACGAATACGGAATAATAGCCATACAATACTGACTGGAAAAATTCCCAAATGACATTCCTGACCAAATCGGAAAAGAATTCATCGTTGAAGGAATAAAAGTCATCCTACAGAACAACATCAACTTCAACGAGAAGACTTATAGACAAAATCGGGCAAGGCGATGAGAACGAGGGTAGCCCCTACTTTGGCTAACCTTGTCATGGCATACTTGGAAGTCCAAATATACGAGCACGCTAGACTGAAATTTGGAGACAATTTCCAAAAGTACTTTCTCACCAAGTAGAAATGCTACCTGGAAGACTGTTTCATTCTGTGGTCACAGAACCTTAAGCAACTCTCATAATTGAAAAACTTAATCAACAGCATTATCCACAGTATCCAGTTCCCAATGGTATACAGCCGCAAACAGCTACCCTTCCTGGACATCTTAATCATAAAAAGGGATACTGAAATTGAAACCGACATATTCTTCAAATGAACGGACTCAAAACAATATCTTCTATTCTTCGTCTACCATATACTAAAATAAATATACCATTGAACTTAGCAAGAAGAATTGGCAATATTAGATCAAATCTCGAAACTCGAGAAAAGCGACTCCAAGAACTTAAAAACACATTACTAGACAGAAAATACCCGGTCAGTGTAATCAAAAACGGAATAGAACGTTCAAAAATGATAGATATCCATGAGTTGCAGAAAACAAGAAAACACCATGACATACTTAAAACTTTATCTTCCATATCAACATACAATCTGAGGAACATGGAAGCATACAACATTATCCATCAAAGCATACCCTTCCGTATGAATGACCTGCGAATGAAAAAGGCACTGGAAACACATAAGATTATTAAAAGCAAGAGACAACCGCAATTCCTAAAATAGTTACTCACCAGCGCCAAATTACCCACCAAAAATACAACCCCACTAATCAAAAAGTGCAACTGCCCTAATTGCGGGACTTGCATCTTCCTCTTGGAAGACTCAACATGCAAACTTAAGTCAGGTCAAACTTTTACCTTAAAAAAAAATCACTGCACCTGTGCATCGTGTGGAGGGTGTGATGGAGACAACTTAGGTGAAATGAGTTTGACTTTGAAGGACAAGCAACAAATCCGGTACTCCATGACCAGGAAAATTCCCGTAAGCAAACACCTAAACCAAAGCCCTGCAAACATGGACTTGAAATACCAATTCTTCCCTCTCTATCAATTCACCGGAAACACTTCAGCCCAATTTTGTTTGAATAAGAAGAGCATGCTCATTATAAAATATAAGCTACAGCTTATATTTTTCTTTTAGAAAGAAGAAAAAACACTAAAAGGAAAAAGGAAAAAAGAACCAAATTTTCCACGAAAAAAAAAAAGAAAACAGAGACAACTGACATAATTTAAAAAACTTTAACAACAGTCTCCCACTCGGGTTTCGAAACCGCAACTCCAAATCACCATGCAATAACACAATACAAACACCAGTTGCTGACGTCATCTAACTATAGACTAATGGAGTTTTACCTCCGTTCAAAACCGAACTTCAGCAAATACAACAGAATGACCCTTTAAGAAAATCAACAAACTGGAACGGCTGATGACGTTTCCTACGGGAAGTCAACTAGGCAGAACACAAACTTGACCACCAAAAAAATAACACGTCATCAGTACTTTAACGAATCAAAAATCAGATCAGTTCACGGAAAAAACAAAAATTATAAATACACCGGATTCCAAAAAACGCTGTTACAAGCGAAAATGCCTGCACATGACGGAAAAAGAATCACAGAAACTGTAACAAACCTCTTTTTTTTTTTCACTATCGTCATTTCTCCTTTGTTTTTCTACCTCTTAACCCAGTATGACCGAGCCTTTGGTGATTCACATTTCTTATCGATCACTTCTAACACTATTGAATTTTATGCAATTAAATAAGATGATCAACATTTTGTATATTATTGAATGTAGTGAACATTTAAATCATATTTGATATTACTGAATTTTGTAAACATTAAATCTTTTAGACGTGCTTTTCTACTTGGCAATTTTCAATTTTTACCATTGATAAATAAAAAATATTGTCGAAAATAGTTTAGAATGTATGTAAATAAATTTATTTAAAAACTATTACAAGTTTTTCAAATTCAGGTGCATTTTCAACATCAAATTTTAATATCTCTCTCTCTCTCTCT
>NC_068996.1:42193818-42196679 GCF_001194135.2 Octopus bimaculoides | reverse complement strand
ATATATACATATATATATATATATATACACACACATATATATCTGTACATATACATATACAGATATGTGAGAGTGTGTGCGTTTGTATGTGTGTGTGTGTGTGTTTATATACACACACAGACTTACACAAAGTACCTATATTTCTCTCACACACATACATGGGCACATAAACACATGCTTGTATTAAACTTCGATTAAAGAGTTGAATGGAAAAAAAGAAAGAAAAGAGAAAACATTTAAAATTCAGGTTCCAGTATATGTATGTATTGTATGTCAAACCCGAAGATTGCAATAGTCAACCTAAAATCGGCAACAGAGGGTCCGAAACTGATAACAGCAGTGCTTAAACTCACACACATGCACACACATGCAGGTTCCCGAACGCACACCTGCGCGCACACACACACACACACCAGTGTGCGTGCGCACAAAACCGGCTATCTGTCAGTTACGATGACAAGTGTTCCAGTTGATCCGATCGACGGAAGAGCCTGCTCGTGAAATGAACGTACAACTGGCTGGGCACCCAACAGACACATGTACCCCTTAACATAGTTCTCAGGGAGATTCAGCATGACACAGAGTGTGACAAGGCTGGCCCTTTAGATCATAGGTACAACTCAATTTTGCTAGCTGAGTGGACTGTAGCAACGTGAAATAAAATGTCTTGTTCAAGCGGACTTCGCACCAATGGGACTCGAACTCACAACCTTATGATCATGAGCCAAATACTCTAGCCAGTAAAACATGCACTTTTACCATATATATATATATATATATACCCACATACATACACACATACGCGCGCGCGCTTACGCACACACATGCACGCACACAAACACGAAGAATTCTTATATATAACCGACATATTATATGGAAAATAGCGTGCAAGAATACGAATGAAATATGTCATTTTAACAGGCTTTATCGCCTTTCCAACTCCAATAATAATAGTAAACACTATAAGTCACCCACAAATATGGTTAAACCGTTGAAAAGAAAAATCATAATTGCAATTAATTATGAAAAACTTCAATTAATCTCAAAAATGTTTCAGTTCAGTGTTTACATCATTAAGTATTTACCATGGAGATTATTTTTGCAAGAATCGAATAAATGCCAAAGGAGATTGTATTAAGAAAATGGATAATTCAGCATTGAACATATGCTGACCGAAATCAAGTTTAGCCGAATGCAAGACATACTCGAAATGAAATAAACTAACACGTACTTTTTAAACATCCGTACATATATGCACATAAAAAACTCACACATATAAATACATATGTATACGGATGCGTGTGTGTGCGTGTTTGTGTGTGTATGTGGGGGGGGGTGAGCGTATGCACATATGAAGATGCATATATGTGCATACATAAATATGTATATATATATATATATATATATATATATATATGTGTGTGTGTGTGTGTGTGTGTGTATGCTTTTAAGTGTGAGCGAATGTGTGTATATGTATGCATGTATATGTGTATATACATATATGTTTAGGTATGCATGTATGTGTATATGTATATGTGTACACACACACACACACATACACACATATATATATACACATACATATATATATATACACATACATATATATATACTCTTACTCTTTTACTTGTTTCAGTCATTTGACTGCAGCCATGCTGGGGCACCGCCTTTAGTCGAGCAAATCGACCCTGGGACTTATTCTTTGTAAGCCTAGTACTTATTCTATCGGCCTTTTTTGCCGATCCGCTAAGTGACGGGGACATAAACACACCAGCATCGGTTGTCAAGCGATGTTGGGGGGACAAACACAGACATACAAACACACGCACACATATATATACATATATACTATGGGCTTCTTTCAGTTTCCGTCTACCAAATCCACTCACAAGGCTTTGGTCGGCCCGAGGCTATAGTAGAAGACACTAGCCCAAGGCGCCACGCAGTGGGACTGAACCCGGAACCATGTGGTTGGTAATCATGCTACATACCACACAGCCACTCCTGCGCGTATGAGAATTTTATAACTCAAGAATTACAACATAAAAATTTTCGTTTATTCACCTTTAAGGTTCGGCTCCTATAATACTTGTTTGAATATTGGTTGAAGAAATTATTACCAATTCCACCCACTTGTGAAGTAAATAGAAAACAAATAGGCCACTTCATCATGAGACTTCTTGGCGCCAAACACTAAAATTTGTCCACTGGAGGAGAAATTTACAATTTGTTTTAGCACAGAACAATTTCCTTTCTTATATATGCGAATTAAAGCCATGCCGAATATATTTCCATTTTTGTTTTGTTGTATGCTTTTTTTGTATGCTTTTGTATGCTTTTTTTTTCTTCTCTGGTTTTTCTTTATGTATTTTATTTATTGTTTGTGAGTATCAGCTTCGATTTCAAAGATTGTAATTCTGCTTTATATTTTCTTTTGTTCTTCTTTTTGGCGTTGTATATCTTTTTATAAAATATTTGTTTAGGTATCCAGACACACACAAACACACACACACTCATAGAAACACATGCATATACACTCACGTGCACACGCATACACATACATCCTCACGAAGACCACCCCACACCACACGCAAATACACACACACACACACTCACACACATGTGTGTGAGTGTGTATGGAGGTTTGTGTACGCATGTGAATATATATATATATACACACACACACACACACACACATCTGTTTTGTGTTTCAACAAATGTGATAGCTTACAATAAATTTTGTTGAGTAAGTGTGTGTGTGTGTGCGTGTGTGTGTGCGTGTGTGAATGTGTGTGTATATTAATGCGTGTGCGTGCGTGTATGGGGTGTATATATATATATATATATATATATATATATAT
>NC_068996.1:42189272-42193318 GCF_001194135.2 Octopus bimaculoides | reverse complement strand
GGGCAAATGACTAGTGATTTGTAGGTGGAGTTGTTGTGTGGTAAGTAGGTTGCACACCAACCAGATGATTCCGGGTTCAGTCCCACTTCGTAGTACCTTTGGCAAGTGTCTTCTACTATAGCCTCGGGCCGACCAAAGCCTTGTGAATGGATTTGGTAGACGGAAACTGAAAGAAGCCCGTCGTATATAGTATATATATATATATATATATATGTATGTGTGTTTGTGTGTCTGTGTTTGTCCCCCCACCGTTGTTTGACAACCGATGCTGGTGTGTTTACGTCCTCGTAACTTAGCGGTTTGGCAAAAAGAAACCGAATCGACTAAAGGCGGTGCTCCAGCATGGCCGCAGTCAAATGACTGAAACAAGTAAAAGAATATATATCGCCACCAAAACCAAGAAATCGTAACCCTAAAATCTGCCATTACTCCCAGCGTGAGAGGGCATGTTTACTGCAAGATTGCAATTTTACCCATCTCCCTGAGACGCGACATACCATGAAAGACAATACTCCCAACCATCACCAAAATCCACTCCAAAAATATCCACCCTGTTGCAGGAGCATCAGTGTGCACCTTTCCCACAATCTTGGTTACAAGCACTCTCCCAACGTGAACACAAACAAAAGTAAAAACAAAAACAAAAGTAATGGCACGAATTTCCTTAACAGTTCAGGAAACTGGAGAACATCCATTCGAAGCAGTAGAAGCAACCAACATAACTGTGTATGTAAACAACTCCAGCCGCGAAGTTCTCCTTAACCAGGTTATTTCTTTTTTATCCTTCCGGAACCTAGCCAAAGAGATCCAGAAGAGTATCTTGACCTATCACACGGAAGCAACTTCTGCCGTTACCTCAGTGCAAAACCTATCCTCCTCACTATCATTAACCCACAAATCTCTACCGAGGCCTCTAAAATGTCTAACCAGGCCACTACTCCAGTCCGAACATTCTTACTCAATGTACAAAGCATCTGCACACCCTTTAATGCAAAAAGATGGAAGATCCAATTCATTGAGGGCTGAGTTACCGCCTTACTGAAATCCACCTTGACAACTTCCACTTGGAAGCTGAAGTAAAAGTAAGGAATCTCACCACAATCGGAGCAGACTACATCGGTAGAAGAAAGGGAGGAGTTGAAATTTTCCTACATGAATCATTTACCGCAGAAACAGATGTCTCATTTTCCAATGGCTATTGTGAATCAGTATCTGTCTACAACAAAACGAATGATTTAGCAATAATTGGGCTCCGCAGGCCAGCTCTTGCAACGCTATTGTGCGTCAAGGACTGCCTCACGAATATCAAGTCTTTCATTCAACATTGTCATCCTGATAATATTTTAATGATAGGTGACTTCAATTTCCCCTGTGTTAACTGATCTACCCATACCCTGAAAACTGATGCGTGCATTTCCACTTCAGACAAAGCCGCTGTGGTATCGCTATTTCAATTTATGGATGAATTTTCCCTGTCCCAACTCGTGCTCGTGCCAACGAAATTCAACAAGAACATTCTGGACTTAGTGCTAAGCAACCACACAAACAATATCCACGATATTACAGTGGAAAAAAGAACCCTTCTTTCCGACCACGATATGGTTCTCTGTCGCCTAAGATTCTGGCATCCAATTGCGTATCCGTGTGATCTCAATCCCTCACATCCCTTCGATTTCATGGACTCCTACACTCCAAGAAGTATTGATTCATCATGGCAGCTATTTATGAACTTTGTCACAAACATATATCTGCACAACACCACAATACGCTCCATGAACAAGACAAAATATGGACTAACACGTCCCTGAAAATCACTCACACGAAAGATAAAGTGAATGAATCAAATAATCAACCGGCTAAAATATTGCCAGCTGCAACACTCTCACATGGCTGATATAGACTCGTTAGGATCAAGGAAACACCATCTCCAAAACTGTTTGGAAAATGTTATTGACGATCAAAGAAAAGCAGAAGAGAAATGAGCCATTGATAAAATAAAAGTCAACCCGAAAGTGTTCTGCTCTTTCATTAACAAGCATAATGCTGCAGTCTCATCTATTGGACCTCTCATTGATGAAAACAACACACTGCAAAGTGGTACAGCGGACATGGTCGAGATTCTGCAGAAGTAAATACTGCCCCGCTTTTAGCAATCCCGAATCAAACCCTGAGCACACCCTGTGTGATATATCATTTGGTGTCCCAGATATCATGGCAGCTAGAAGTAAAATTACAAACAACTCAGCTTCAGGTGCTGACAGATTCCTCGCTAAAGTCCCGAAGGAATGCCTTCATTCACCACCTCGCATTCCCACTAACCATTCTCTGGAGGAAATCACTAGACACTGGCTACATTCCTGATAGTTTCCTTTCTCAGTCGATCAAAAAGGGCAGCAAGTCCCAGGCAGCGAATTACCGACCTTTCTGTATTTAACGACCCTGATGATGTCATTTATGCAGATAAAGAACAGGAGTGGACCTAACGCAGTGCCTTGTGGGACACCACTGATGACATTTGTTGTGCTGCGTTCTGTTCACTTACTTATCTCATCAAATTATTTGAGAGAGTGGTGCGATCTAGAGTTACTCACATCCTGGAAAGCAACAACCTGTTGTTTCCCAACCAGCATGGTTTCCGCAATGGCAGGGACTGACTTACACAGCTCCTGCATAATTTCGATGATATCCTAAAGGCCTTGGGTGAAGGATTGAATGCAGATGTCATATGTCTTGACTACAGCAAGGTTTTGACAAGGTTGATCGCAACACCTTGTTAAAAAACTCTCCAGCATTGGAGTGCAAGGGAGGCTTCTAAAGTGGTTTAAAACCTTTCTGGTGAACAGAACACAGCATGTGATGATCAATGGTGTTCGATCAAGCACAACAAAGTCATCAGTGGTGTCCCACAAGGCACTGTATTAGGCCCACCCTTGCTCCTTATCTACATAAATGACATCATCATGGTCATTGAGTACAGTAATATAAAAAATTTCGCGGATGACTCTAAGCTTCTGAAGGTTGTTGACAGGATGGGAGACCAGACAAATCGTCAATCGGATCTGGTTGCTGTTATCCAATGGGCACAGAAACAACATGCAACTGAACGAGAACAGGTTTGAGTTAATCCACTTTGGTAACGAGGCTGCGCTTAAACAATCATATATTCTTCCTTCAGGCAAACACTTCACGGCATCAAACACCGCTAGGGACCTCGGTGTGACTGTCGACAATAACTTAAGTTGGAGTGTCCACATAAACAAGAAAGCACACATTGCCAGCAGGGTGTGCTTCTGGACTTTCCAGTCTAGAGATGCTCCAACCATTATTCTTCTTTTTACTACCTTCGACCGCCCACACCTTGAATACTGTTTCCCGCTATGGTCTCCCTGCACGAGACAGAATATTAAAAAGCTTGAAGCACTCCAGAGATCAATTACAAAAGATATTGATGGCATGTCTGGTCTTAATTATTGGGATCGACTCGCGAATCTCAAACTGTATTCTCTCCAGTTCCGCCGAGGTCGCTTTATTATTTGTATGATATGGAAACTGTTCCGACAGTATTACCCAAATGATATCGGTATCACTTTTAAAATCCACCTAAGGCTTGGTCCCCGTGCCATGCACCCTCCACAGAAATCGTGCTCCGAGCACATCACATCACTAAGACAGAACCACTTCTCCTCAACTGGACACTGCTCTTTTTAACATCATTCCAAAGCATATAAAGGAGGAAAAAGATTTCATAACCTTCAAAAGGTTCCTAGATGATTATCTCCAACAAATTCCAGATGAACCACCTCCACCCGGATATACTTCTGCAAACAACAACTCTTTAATCGAATGGGCAATGGGGCCTTAAAATAACTATACAAAAATACGTTAGCAAATGTCTGTTCTACGTGGCGCTATTAAGTTAGCTATGACCGGGACCAATGTGCCCGAAACCTAAGTATCTAAGTATATACATTTATATATATATATATTTGTGTGTGTGTGTCTGTGTGTGTGTGTGTGTGTGTGTGTGTGTGTGTGTGTGTGTGTGT
>NC_068996.1:42188929-42189107 GCF_001194135.2 Octopus bimaculoides | reverse complement strand
ATATATATATATATATATATATATATATATATATATATATACATACATGCATGTGTCTCTGTGTGTATGTGCGCTTATGCGTGAGAGTGTATATGTTTATGTATGCATATATTTAAATGCATGCATATATGTCTCTATGTGTGTGTGTATGTGTGTGTACGTATGTATGCGGATCTAT
>NC_068996.1:42188716-42188919 GCF_001194135.2 Octopus bimaculoides | reverse complement strand
ATAATAATAATAATAATAATAATAATAATAATAATAATAATAATAACAATCATGATAATCATGATAATGTGCGTATATATACATACATATACACAAACAGGCGCACGCGCAGAAACACAGACACACACAGACACAGACACACACACACACACACACACACACACACACACACAAACATGTATAAATGATACGTTAATGTATGA
>NC_068996.1:42180306-42186130 GCF_001194135.2 Octopus bimaculoides | reverse complement strand
TATATATATATATATATATGTATATATATATAGGCGTAGGAGTGGCTGTGGGGTAAGTAGCTTGCTTACCAACCACATGGTTTGGGTTCAGTCCCACTGCGTGGCACCTTGGGCAAGTGTCTTCTTACTACGGCCCCGAGCCGACCAAAGCCTTGTGAGTGGATTTGGTAGATGGAAACTGAAAGAAGCCTGTCGTATATATGTATATGTATGTATGTGTGTGTGTGTATATATTTGTGTGTCTGTGTTTGTACCCCCAACATCACTTGACAGCGGATGCTGGTGTGTTTACGTCCCCGTAATATAGCGGTTCGGCAAAAGTGACCGATAGAATAAGTACTAGGCTTACAAAGAATAAGTCCTGGGGTCGATTTGCTCGACTAAAGGCGGTGCTCCAGCATGACCACAGTCAAATGACTGAAACAAGTAAAAGAGTAAAAGAGTATCTACCAGCACGCTTCAAAATAATATATGCAACCCTGTTATTCTCGAATTCTTTAACAACAGAAGCAATCAGATTCCTCCACAATTCCTGTCTGATACAAAATCTTCCCAGGTGTTTGATTCGTTATTGATCATTTCAAGTGTCCCTTTAAGATTGTCTCTGAACCGATTGTGTGAATTGCACTGGGGACGTTTTTCTAGCTCCGGTCCACCATATAACACTGTTATGACTTGATACTCATCTTTTTCGCCAGCTGCACTATTCTCATATCAGGCACATGAGATCATCATGAGATCTTCAGGATATTATGCAAGCATAGCAAGTGCGATCGCTCGAGTTGCTGATTATGCCTGTGATAGTTTGTCCAGGTCTCGCTTTCAAATAAAATTACTGTTGAAACACATGCTTATTAGAGCTCAACTTTGATTGCATCTATGATGTTTGTTTGCGACCAGAACTTCAATTCAAGCCCTCCAAATTCATTACAGGCATTAAAAAGTCTATAACTGACCTCTTCGTCAAGAGTATTAAATCTTGACAGTGTGCTACCAAGGTAGATACACGTATCTTTTACTTTAATCTTTTCCTTTTACGTATATCAATGATAGGATAAATGGCTTGCCTGAAGCTGGTTGTAGAATGACTACGGTCTTATTATAAGTTTGAATTCATCACATGCAGCCGAAGTGCAGTCGATCAGGATCTCCAGGTGTGGTTTACGAGATAGCAATCATCAGTAAAGAAGATCACGAGTTGGAGCCATGAAAGTTGTTCCTACTGCAGTAAAAACACGTATGTTGGAAATCTCTTCTGTTGTACGGTAACGGATGTAGCTATCAACACCGCTATTCACTAAGATTTTCAAGATACTAGCAAAGAAAATGTCGGAGAATGTAGGCACCAGATCACGCCGTTTAACACCCGATTCAACTGAAATGGATTCTAGTAACTCACCGTTGATACAAAACCATGTTTTCTTGCAGTCATGAAGAGATTGAATAAGCTGTTTGAACTCTTCTGGACACCTCATGTTGAGAAGGACAACCCAGAGAGTTGGCCTATGAAAAGTGTCAAAAGGCTTAGTAAGATCGACGAAACAGCGGTATAGATCAAATTGTTCTCTGCACTTGTCTTGAACCTACCTAGTTACAATTATCATGTCAGTTGTGTTTAGATTTGGCCGAAAGCTTCATTGTAACTCAAGAAAAATGTCTGGTTCAACATGGTCCAGCAACCGATTGGAAAGTATCGTGCACAGATTTTACTTACAACTGACATCAGAGAGATCCCACGGAAAGTGTCACATTTATCTTTTGATCCTTTCATGTACAATGAAACTAGAACTGCATCTGCACTCAGGTGGAGTTTCGCCTCTTATCTACATTATGTGAAATATAGTAGATAAAAAACCCTTCTTTCTCATCTCCACCTTTTTGAAACAGCTCAACAACACCATCATACCATCATTCCCATAGGCTTTTCGGTATTTATTTCATCATTATTTAATCACGAGTGGGTGGATCATGAAGCTGGGAGTCACAGATGCCTGTCCAAGCCATCCAATTTCTACAGGGCTTAATAACACCTCATGTTTCAAGTCATCACAAAAACGCTACCACCACTTGCCCTTAGTTTCGTCTTGCTTGCGCAGCAGCGCATTATCGGCCTTTGCTCGCAGAGGTGCAAAGATGGAGGATGTTTCGACATATACTACGCGGAGCTGGTGGTATAGAGAATGTGAATTTTTGTCAGCAGATGGCAGAGTTTCGCGAACTTTTTCTCGCTACCATGCGTCCTTAGCTATCCGTAAATCTCACTGGAACTTAGCTTTTCTCGTTAAGGTTATTTCTACAGATATTATTTAAAATTAAACCCAGCACTGATTTTTTGCTTCGACGTTTCGTATCGAGACGTTACGTTACAACGTTTGATAAATTAGTAGCACCATAGTCTTAGCTTATCCGACTCGCGACTCACCACAGAAAAAGAGAGCGGCTTATCTTGTGCCACTTTCTTTTCTTCCAACAACTTTGTCAAAGACAAATTCCAGCGTGAAGGAAACAGCATCGTAGAGCTATTTACTAAACTTTAGACATGGATCAGCGTTGTGATTTAGTCTTGTCTAAGCGTTAATTTAGAAACAGCTTAATGTAGGAACATCAACCCCTTTAGGTACCTTTGTGCCACCACAGTCCCACTTCTTATGGACAGCGATCGCCAGACAGGTGTGCAAGAGCTTATGGTTCGTCCAACATTATGCACGCTTCCCACCACATGCAGCGGACAGATTTTACATCAGATAGGTTTTTTTTTTCTATAGACGATAATATAACCGACAGTGTACCAGTGACCTGAACATGAATGCTTCCATTTAGCCTTATATTTATTCTTTTGCCTCAACCAAGTATTAGCATGCACTAGGTCTAACTTCTGGCAGAGCTGTAACCAAAGTTCCTATGCTTCTTCAAAGTTCAAGCTCACGTCCTACGCCGGTATTCAAGTACCCAAGAAATTTAAGTTTTTTATTCTTATTAACATTTCTCAGAATTGTTCTCAGATCACTATAAAAGCTGTTCAATTTATCTGGAGACTGACAAGAGTTGACGCATAAATACTAATCACTGGTATAAATTGTTTCAAGCTTCCGTAACATCATTATTGCAACCGTTGCATCATTATACTTCAGAGGAACCATGAGGAAGCCTTGCAAAAACGGCTTCGTTTGTGCTTAAACTGCAAGACCTACACCAGCTTCTTGACATAAATTGTCTAACCTTCCTTTGTAAAATAGAGTGTAGCTAGACTGCTTCTTCTAATAGGCCATTATCAGAAAGTCTCGTTTCTGAAAGTGCAAATGTATCGAGGCTATATCGAGACATTTCGTTACGTATAAAAGTTGTATGGTACTCAGGCTGAGTGGGTCTTCGCATGTCTAAAATGGCACATATATTCCAGTACAAGATGTTGAGATTTAATATTTTTGAGGATGTTCATTTCTTCATGATTTAACTAGAGAGGTTTGATGAACATTTGTATTTCCTCTACATGATCGAGCAACCACCAGCCGCAGGATGCTGGCCTGTTTGGTAGTGACAAGCCTTGTTTAAATCCCCTTTTCTAATACCTTCCTCCCAACAGGTGAGAAGTGCTATCTTTGAAAAGAGCTGCTCAGTCACTCAGGCTGCTTTTGAATACCGCCATTACTACATATGAAGATAAAACGATCAATATCGCAAACCACTTGCATTGTAGTTTATTAATTACGTACTCACAACCTGCTAGGGATGGATGCTTCACTGCGTTCCCACACAGGAGCGATTTTTTTTCTTTATATATGTCCATGTACCGTCCTAAGCGTCGAAGAAGTTCCTCTGCGTAAAATTATTTTGAGTGCATAAATTATTGCACAACACTAAATACAATTTTCAGTGCACTCAGCTACGTACATACATACATACATACATACATACATAAATACATACATAAATACATACATACATACATACATACATACATACATACATACATACATATGGATGAGCTTATATTAGCTGAAGACTATGCATGGATATGTCAGTAGAAAGCTCTGAGGTGATAGTAACATTGATTAACAAAGCAGTCTATCATAAACCAACAATCAGATTACTACCTCCCTCTTAGAAGGGTAGGCATTTGCAATCCAGGAACAGGAAATATCAACCAAGTACCTGATACACAGAAGGGATAGAGATACAGGGAAAGAAGATGTGACAACCGATGCAGACTTTGTGGATATCACCCACAGCAAAAGCAGTTGTCCGAAAATGTCATCACGGTATTATCTACCGATGAGAAATGATGTTGTAGCTAGGACACTCTATAATGAAATCCGTCGTAAGGATAAACCCAAGGTCAAGAAATAAGAACCTACAATATGGTAGAAGCCATAGCCACTCATAATAAAAAGGAGTACTGATGAAATGTCCCTGTGAAAATATCAATAAAATATAGGCACAACAGACCTGATATAAGGATTTGTGATAGAGAAAAGAAACGGTGCACAGTTGTGGAAATTAGCTGCCCAACTGATGTCAACATAAAGCTGAAGGTCAATGAAAAAGAGAATACTGAACTATTGAGAAATCTGCAGTTACTCTATCCAGATTATAAGTTCAGGTTAATACCTGTAATTATTGGGGCCCTGGGATATGTAACACGCTGCCTAAATACCCATCTTAAGAAATTATGCTTCATAAAACCAGAAAGGAGAAAGCTAATTCGAAGACTACAGATCCAATCCATCACTGGAACTGTAAAAATCTGTTAAAACTTCCCAGAAGTTTATCATTTAAGTATATTTGAACATGTCTAAACATGCAATTATATGCTTGGGAATACATACATAAAATAAACATACAAATTTGTACACATACATACATACATACATACATACAAAAATACCCTGTTGATGTAGTTGGAATTCTAATGAAAGGGTCTTGGATCTAGGTTAGTAATCGTTCTTTCTTTATTGGCGCAAGAAATCTTGAAATAAAACTGAATAATGACATACATATACACACACACACACATACATACATACATACATACATACATACATACATACATACATACATACATACATACATGCATACATACATGCATACATTCGTACACATATATTTGTATGTGTTTTAGTAGCGAAAGTGACGTCTGACTATGTACCAAATATGTATAAATACTGTTAAAATTAAATTGCTGTTAAGCCTAAATTGATTAAATTAAACATAATTTTTGAGGTGATTTTTGTATGCAGCTATATTTGTAGATGCTGATAATTGCACGTCTAACTTCGACTTTTCTTGGTGTGTGAACCATTTCAAAATTTGTTTGTTAATAATGTATTATATACAAAAGTAGTTGCGCGAAGCATTGATGAGAAACAAATTAATTTAAGTCAGTACAAATACGTTTAGGACATACTTCAACTTGTAAAAGGTATTCCACTACAGTTTACCTTGGTTAAAAAAAATTGATGCTGTAGGTAAAGCGGTGTAAGATATACTGTTAACTTAAAGCGCCTTAAAAATTATTTTCTAGCTATTTATGATTTTTAAAGATAAAGCTTAAGCCTTGCAGATTTTAGGACAGAAGACATTTGACAATTAGAAAAGCATCTATCAGTGCAGATGGTGCATTGAAGTGACAATGGTATTCTTACATTTTTTTTTTTTTACACCTAAAACGAGAAATTTTTCTCCACAGAAAGCCGTTGTGAAATAGCCTTTACAAGTTGAAATATGCCCCAAACATATTTGAACTGACCGAAGTTCAGAAATTGGTAAAAATGATTAATTATTTATTTATTAATAAATTAATAAATTGATAATCCTTTACCCTTTT
>NC_068996.1:42178366-42180105 GCF_001194135.2 Octopus bimaculoides | reverse complement strand
TATGTATGTATGTATGTATGTATGTATGTATGTATAGCAGTATTGCCGGAAGTCAAAGTTTCTGGAACAGAAAGTGTTGAAACTGAAATTGCATATCTGATGGACTGTAGAAAAACATGGAATGGAAACATTTCCCTTAAGTTAATCAATCATAATGATTATAATTTGATCGCAAGGAGCACAAGGATATTGACAGCTGGTCTTGTTTGGTTACAGAATTTTGCTAATTTAGTAGAAACATAATGAATACTCCTTCCTTCAAATTAAAATTGTGAGGAAGAACAGCAGTGATCTGAAAAGAAACGTCAGCTACAGTATAAACTGATTTGTACCATCTGGATTGAATTAGTGCCTGCACAATGTCATTTTTGGCTGCTAAGGATGACATGTTAAAAAAACCACTACTGGTCATTCCAATTTTGTGAGAGGTTAGGTAGTTGACCATTGCCCTGAGTCAACGTAAAATGCTTATAAACTGGGGTGTTGATATATCTCAATAGAGGTGAACTCCCATGCTGGCTGCTAGTTTGAGTCTTTATTTTTCTCGGGTGCACATATAGGGTTTTTGAAAGCATGCTCTCAACTCATTGGCAGGTGTACCCCTTGTGATGACAAGTAGAGTTTGCTCGAAATTTCTAAAGTGCAAAACATGATTCCACTTATGATATTAGTATTAACTTTGAGACCTTGTAATATCTGACTGAGAACAATAAATGCATGTCTATGAGACACTTCGCACTCATTTCATACTCTCAGCATGGCCTGCTTCATAATCTCTGCTTGTCACGATCATTACTAATATAGCACGTAGGACTGTTATTATGTGCATGGTTGAGTAGCAACTTCGAAGCAGAATGCGCAGTCCTACCCCTTATGAACTAATTTGCAATGATTCCAGAAGTATCTACAGCAGTAGCTATCTGCTTCTGTAAATGAACTTTTTGTTGAAACAAAACTGAAGGAAACAACTTTGCAACAAGAAACAATAAGGAAATCTATTTCTCCCGATTTTGATACTAACAATTCTTTGAAACTTGTATATTTTCTTTAAATATGAAATCAAGGTAAATTTATTTTGTCTGACACACTGTTCCAGTCGTTGGATGTTATAGTTGGTTGCATGTGTCTCAAAGTTGCTGAAGATTCGATCATGAACAGGCATTGAAACTGACAGCACATGATAATACGGAGGATACTCATCGTGTTTGGTGAATGCGAAACTGCAACTTCTTCCAAAGCAGCGCTCTCTTCTGCTTTATCTTCCAAGAGACAAAATCTTTGCCAAGCTTTCTTGCACGGACATATTAAAGGAATATTTTTCAGGTCTTGAAATGAAGTAAAATCATGTATCATGTATATTATTTTGGTTATTAAAATTCTCTTAACATGCTTTCTCTTCATCTCCAGTTTTTTGTCTAGAAAAAGAGTAATGTTCGAAACATTTCAGGTATTACTTTGTGTTCGTACAAGCAGTAAACATTTTTTTCATCATAATATATTTTTCCAGTATTACTCATTTCTTCAACTCTTTTGACCATGTGGGGGTCACTTAGATTATTGATACATACACACACACGCACACATAAACATGCACACACACATACACAAGCACTCACAAATATATGTATATGTGTGTGTGTGAGTGTAAGTGATGTTGGTGTATGTATATATTTAAGTGATGTTGTTTGTGTATATATGTGTGTGTGTATGTGTGTATATATATATATATATATATATAT
>NC_068996.1:42177125-42178007 GCF_001194135.2 Octopus bimaculoides | reverse complement strand
ATATATATATATATATATATATATATACACCTACACGTGTATGTGTGTGTGTGTGTGCGTAAGTTATGTTGGTGTGTATTAAGTTACTTAGCATCATCAACATTGTTCCGCCATATTGAATCATTTCTAACGGCTAAAACAAAGGATTATATATCTCCTAGCATGTATGTGTATTTGAGTATATATGTTAATATCAGCACGTGAGTGTCTCTGTCAAATCTAAATGTATATGCATATATAAATGCACATACAACCAGAATTTTAGACGTTTCAGCAACAAACACATAAACACATATGCATATACGCACATGTAAATGGATATATATGTGTGTGTATACATGTATACAGAAATTTAGAGGTATACGCAAGATACACACACAAACTCATACGCATATATGCACACATGTAAATGGATATATATGTGTGTGTATACATGTATACAGAAATTTAGAGGTATATGCAAGACACACACACACACAAACACATATACGCATACATGCACCCATGAAAATGGATATATATGTGTGTATACATAAATACAGAAATTTAGATGTATACGCAACAAACACACAAACACTTACGTATACATACACACATGCAAATGGATATATGTATGTGTATACATGTATATATGTGTATATATATGGCTGTGTATGTATTAATATATATATATATATATATATATATATATAGTATGTGTGAATGCATGTACGTATGTGTGAGTGCATGTACGTATGTGTGTTTGCCCGTGCGCGTATGTATAAAGATATATGGGTATATGTAAATATATATATATATATTCACATATAAGGGTATACAAATGTATATCTATCTGTTTGCGTGTATGTGTGTGTGTATCTCACTCTCTATCTCTCTTTGTAT
>NC_068996.1:42175561-42175890 GCF_001194135.2 Octopus bimaculoides | reverse complement strand
ACACACACACACACACACACACACACACACACACACACACACACACACACACACACACACATATATATATATATATGATATGTTTATATACGATGGGCTTTTTTCAGTTTCCGTCTACCAAATCCATGCACAAGGATTTGGTTGACCCGAGGCTACAGTAGCAGACACTTGCCCAAGGTACCACGCAGTGGGACTGAACCCAGGCTCATGAGATTGAGAGGCAATCTTCTTACCGCTTAGCCACTCCTGCGCCTATGCACCTATATATATATGCACTTATATACACACATACACACATATATATATACGCACATATATATATATATATA
>NC_068996.1:42174696-42175551 GCF_001194135.2 Octopus bimaculoides | reverse complement strand
AGAGAGAGAGAGAGAGAGAGAGAGAGAGAGGGGAGAGAGAGAGGGTGGGAGGAGGAAGGGAGAGCTACAAAAGACAGGCAAATAGGTACCCACACGTACACACTCACATAGTAATTACGAAGCATCTCTATGTAAATGTATGCATATATTTATTCAAATTATTATTCATAGTGCATATGCATATATACGCCAAGTCGGCAGTGACCTGCGTGCGTGTAAATAATACAATCTATTAGAAAGTTACATAGTCAGGTACGAACACACACCAAGCACACACCCATAAATATTTGTGTGAGTGTGTGTGTGTGTGTGTGTGTGTGTGTTGTGGGGATTAATTGTGCGTGTATGAATGCGTTGAGTGTTAGTTTTGTGAATATGTGTACACATATATACATACAAACATATACATACACACATACATACATGCGTACATACATATATATAAGCTTCATAATTACGCGCACCGGCTTTTAGAACAATGCAAACATATATACTTTTATACATATAATAGCATGAGAAAGAAATGCGCAGCAGGGGCTTGTCAATGGTAAATGAGTACTTCCATATTTCCCCCTCCACACGCACACACACACACACACACACACACGCACATGCACACACACACACACACACATATAATTATACACATATATTCGTTTATTCTTTTACTTTTTTACTCATTTCAACTATTTGACTGCGGTCACGCTGGATCACCGCCTTTAGTCGAACAAATTGACCCAAGACATATTTTGTAAGCCTAGTACTTATTCTATGGGTCTTTTTGGCCGACACTTCTAGCTTACGGGTATGTGAACACACCAGCATCGGTTGTCAATCGAAGGTCGTCGGATAAAC
>NC_068996.1:42165424-42167924 GCF_001194135.2 Octopus bimaculoides | reverse complement strand
TTTTAAAATATGGAACGCCTCCTTTAAGCAAAACTTGCAGTTAGAGCGCTGGCCTCGGTATGGAGTTCCGGAATCTAGGATGGACCATTTTAAAGCATACTGGGTATTTGTGCTTTTGAGGTGATGAATGTGGTTGGCTAATGTTGTAGATTTACTGTGTTTGTCATATCTAAAAGAGTGCAAATGGGCTGCGTAGCGATGTTTCAAGGTTTTAGTTGCACCTCTGTATGTAGCTTTAGAGTTATGTAATAGATTTCTCACGGTGCATTCATATATTACGTTGTATCTTACGCAATGCGTTTGAAGCGGGCAGATTGTCCCAGAGCGACAGTTACAAGTAGATGAGACTTGGGGGTTGTGTTCAGTGGTGGGTGAGGTATTACTATTGGAGGATATGTTATTAGGAGATGTAGAAGAATCTAGATCAATGGAATTATTGTTATAGTTATTTGTCCTATCATTGTTATTATTATAGGGTATGGTATTGCTATTATCGAGAATATTAGTGGGTTGGGATCCACTGTGGTTTTGTTCGAGTGTACGAGCGTTAGTGTTAGATGAATGCATATTGATGTCCGTGTTGGGTATATGCATGCGCTGAGTGTTAGCGCTAGCATAGTTATGGTTGTGTAAGTTTTGGTAATAGAGCGAAAGTTTATGTTTATTAGAAGTTGCTATAATAGATTCGAAGTTAGGAGTGGTAGAATACGACAGTTTTAAAGTGAATCTGTTGAATATAGAATGGTATTTGTGTTGTCGGTGGAAGTTAGAATCTAGTATTTTAAAGAAAGATTTGGCTAAGTTCCTAGTGTTAAGTGAGAATGGGGGGTATACCAAAGTATAGAGCGGCCACCGCTTTTTGGGGGGGTTCTGTGTATGTTGTAATCTAAGTATTTAGGTGGAGGGCAGTTGTCTATATTTTTGGTGTAGCTAACTGTTTTATACATCTTAGATTTAGCCCTAGTGTTATAAGTGTGTTTGTGGGGTCTGTTGGAATATGTGGGTGGTTGGTTGTGGTTGTGATTAGAGTGAATATTGAGGTATTTTAGGTACTGGTTGGGTTTATGATAAGGGGAGTGCTGCGAGTCTGATAGGTTCAGAGAGACGTCTAGAAAGTTAGCCGTTTTACACGCGTTCACTTACTCGGTATTACCTGTATCTTTGGGTTTGGTTAAATCCAATACCCTCCTTAACCTTATATATATATATATATATATAAGAATTTACTTTTCGTAATGAGATAAAAAGCTAAGGCTGTGTATAATATAGAACATTTATAAATAGAAGGTCCTACAGCTGTTTTCAGGATATGTATTATATCCCTTCATCGGAGACGGTGTGAGAGGATGATTAAGCAATAGTTAGTTTAGTTAAGATAGGAAATAGGTGTCTAATTGACACCACTATTGCTCATAACCCACTAAGGAATAGTATCTATCCAATATACTGCTGGGAGGGTACCCAATTATTGCTACACTAGTGTTATACCAAGTGCAATAAGTGGGTGCGGGTAAAAGGGGGGTTATTTTACCCTAAATTTATATAGCAATTAGAAAATGGAGGAGAATATGCGGTATCCATCGACTTGCAGACAATGTATTCCGTTGAGTTTGCAAGTCGATGGATGCCGCATATTCTCCTCCATATTCTAATTGCTCTCTCTCTCTCTCTCTCTCTCTCTCTATATATATATATATATATATATATATATATATATATATACATACATGCGTCAACATGTACATCCTTGTGAAAATGTAACATTTAATCTAATCAAAGCACCACTCTTGGCCTGAAAATTAGCCGGCGGCGTACACCTCGCTTGGATATTTACCACTTCACAGATTCCGCCCACTATGAAACATATGTAGACCAGATCTTACCAACTCCATTCTATAACCCTTGTATTTCTATGTGTGCGTGTGTGTGTGTATGTATGTGTGTATATACATACATACATACATACATACACACATACATACATACATACATACATACATTCATGAATATAACCTTAAGCATAAACAAATAAAACAAATCCACCGAGACGCATCACCAGATCTGTTTTCTGGGATCATTGGATATTTCGGGTCTCCCTACATGAAATCACCCTCAACAAGTGGACACCGCCGGACTTGACCATGTGCCATCTAGTCTCCAGTTAGCTGTAACACTTGTGTCACTGCCCATTCTAGGATTATAGCGGGCAAAGCAATGAATGAAAGCGTGCAAATATTTGTTAAAAACTAAAACCCTTTGAATTGTAAAAGAAAAAAAGTCGAATATACTCTTTTACTCTTTTACTTGTTTCAGTCATTTGACTGTGGCCAAGCTGGAGCTCCGCCTTTAGTCGAGAAAATCGACCCCAGGACGTATTCTTTGGAAGCCTAATACTTATTCTATCGGTCTCTTTTTGCCGAACCGCTAAGTTACGTGGACGTAAACACACCAGCATCGGTTGTCAAGCGATGTTGGGGAGACAAACACAGACACACAAACA
>NC_068996.1:42163784-42165358 GCF_001194135.2 Octopus bimaculoides | reverse complement strand
ATATATATATGTATATATATATATATATATATACGACGGACTTCTTTCAGTTTCCGTCTAGCAAATCCACTCGCAAAGCTTTGGTCGGTCTGAGGCTATAGAGGCAAAGGTAAACGCTCCCTTCAGTCAGGAATTATCATGAGATTGCATATAGAAAGTACCTATCGTAGACACAAGTCCGAGCAAGGTTGTTTGTGGACAACTAGAGTTGCCCATGAATACCAGTCTTCTTTCTACAGACCACTGATGTTATGCAAGGGAAATGCAAAAGCTGATACAGCTTGGTACCAGTTGCAACTCATTGCTACAGCTGACTGAACTGGAGCAAACTGAAATAAAGTGTCTTGCTCAAGAACACAACACAGCCTGGTCCGGGAACAGATATCACAACCTCACGATGTTAAGCCCGACGTTCTAACAACTGAGTTATGCCACTTCACACGTGGTAGAGATAGAGATAGAGAGAGAAATACCACCTAGATGTTTCTGAAATATCTTGTATGCTTTTTCTCTTTTTTATTATTCTTTTTCTTTATACAGTTCGAATATAGATTTTACTTGTGTACTGGTTCTTTGTGTAGTGACATTTAATGTCTTCACAACGAATCATACACAAGCCTTGTATGTTCATCTCTGGTGCATATCAGGAATTAATTTCTGTCTGCATTTCATGTTGCTTTATCGGGACACTTTAGAATCAATATTCTTTATATTTCATACTTAATGTTATTTCATCTTGATTTATAACCTATCATTGTTGCTTTTATTGTTGCTGTTGCTTTTTGCTTGTATCTGTTCTTTCGCCAGAAGCTACAGCCTTAATTCCTTTGATAAATCATTTTAGCTGTGACTCCCCTGTCGTCTTATCGTGATCATATTTTTATCTGTGTGTTTTACCTGTCTATTATATGTTCTTTGTTCATTTTATGCGAGGACGGGGGTGATTCCTTTTTTTTATACCATGAACTAACTGTTACTTTCTCAGATGCAGCACATAATTTTGTCAGTGAAGAGGCCGCGGTCTCAAAGCGACGAAAATATTTTGACAAATCAAATTTAAATGTTGAAGTGAATCTGACGGCTTTTGTGTGTTATTTTAAGTGGCATATAAACACCTTCCACGCTGCAATTGATTTCTTTCCAGCACACGATCTCAGATCAGGTCACTTGCTATACAAGTACATAAATATTACATTTTCAGTAAAATCAAGAGTTTATGATGATGCACCCTACATCCTCATATTTTTGTTCACATAGTTCTATTTTATTTTATTTTTTTAAATTGACGAGCTGGCAAAATCGTTTGAGCGTCAGATGAAGTACTAAGCAGTACCTTATTCAGCTCTTTAGATTTTGAGTCCAAATTCCGCCACTGTTAACTTGGGTGTCGATAAAATGCTACACAAGTACTGGGAATAATGGTTATATCCCTGGTTAACACTGACTGAAAAACACATTTGGAGGGGAGACAAACACAAAATACAAAAGACGCGTGGACACACACGCACACACACACACAAACGCACACACACACACACACACACACACACACACACACACACACACACACACAC
>NC_068996.1:42162847-42163261 GCF_001194135.2 Octopus bimaculoides | reverse complement strand
TATGTATATACACATACATGGATGTATATATATAAATATACATACATACTACCCATCTGATAAGGGTACACCAGGCACATGCATCACAAACACGCGTGCGACATGGTAATTTCATATCAAGATTAACAGTGCATGACCTTGCAGGTGGGGCCCAGTTACAATTTTCTTCAGGTCGAGTGGCCCATCCTGTTCAAAAGGTCCCTTAATAAGGGTTGTTTAAGGATGTTGAGCAAAACAGCTATGTTTCCAAAGATAAATTATCCAAACCCCAAAGAATTCCTCTCAACACGTAACTATGATGCTCCCCCACTACTTCTGCTCCTGATCAGAGATGCACATATCGTCAGCCACCAAGAGACATACTCAACTGGTTAAAGTCAAGCAACTGACAAGCAAATCTGTGGTATTAAGCAG
>NC_068996.1:42157830-42162837 GCF_001194135.2 Octopus bimaculoides | reverse complement strand
GTCAAGCAACTGACAAGCAAATCTGTGGTATTAAGCAGAATATTTGCTGTAGCCCATCTTTTATAGCAAGACAAAACAATGTACATGATAACACTTCCAATCCATTAAGATCAGAAGCCATGAAAGCCACTGCCTTTTATTACATCAGGGAATTTAATCTATTTATTTATTTATCATCACCATCGTCATCATCATCATCATCATCATCATCATTATCATTATTAATCAACTCACAGCTTATTTTGCTAGGTATGATGGAAAGTGCCGGCTGTCCACAGCCAGCAGACTAAGATGACGCTTGTTTACTGGTCATTCTTCAAGAATCCTGCGAAGAATTCTTGCAGTTCCAATCAATGGTAACTTTTGTAAGTGTTCTACTTTTGCATTTGTGCCAATCTTTTTACACCATGGTGGTACTTGAGTGCTGATACTAACAAGTGCACCAATTACTATTGATACCACTTCTACTCTCCTCATTGACCACAACCTTCGTATTTCGCACTTTAAATTGACAATTAATATTATTATTGTTGTTGTTGTTGCTGTTGTTGATCGTCAAGACAGGACATTAAGACGTGTAGTGAACACTGAGTAATTGACTTTTTTACATTGTTATAAATCTATTTTTCTTTCCCCCTTTTCGTTTTTGCTGTATATTGTGTCGTGTTTTGAGCCAACCATAAGAATGTGTACAAAAGTTATTATTTGTCAAAAGGGACGAAATTTCGATAAGAAATGAATTCTTTTCGAAATATTTATCTAAATATTAATATGGCGGAGTCGTCCTCACCAAACGAAGAAGTCAAGAGTGTCGCTCGAAGAGTTTGACAGAGGTGGTACGTCTGTTAAACGGTAACGCAGGTGTTCCAAAGCGAGTTCAGCGTGGACGGAAACGATACGTCCAGCAAAAAGGCAAAATCACGCTAGATCTCGATTATCAGTTCGAAAATGTGGCCCATCTATCCTTTCCAAATACCAGAGAGCTACGAGCACGCCGTGTGTATAATAAAAGTTACCACGATGATCACTGGCTTGTGGCGGTCAAGCGTTTGTTCCTTAATTCCTCGATGTCGGTTCTTCCTATCACTACAAGCAATGTAGTGAAAATTAAAATTGAAGACATACCACCAGATATAAACATCTGCTGGTTGGTGGCAGCTCTTATCACAAAGAACAAAACAAATATTATGCAGGTGCAAAAACTACAAAAAACAAAGCTGGTTGGAGCAAGGCCTGGAGTTATGGGTGCGGATGGATCATGGACGTTCAAAAGCAATCCCGGCCATTATATATTTGCCAGATAGCACTGACCTTCAAGTGACCGCTGAGGGCGAAAACCGAGATATCATTTGTGTAGGGACACAACTCATCTCAAAACCATTTTCCTGCAACAAAAGTGAGAAAGTAGATCAACATTTAGTGATAGAAAGAAATAGAATAGAAAGAATCTAAATTAAAAGCTTAGAAATGGCGCTTAGTAAAAAAACATTACAACCGAAGTGCTGGCCGCGATATTAGCCCTGGAACTATTCATCAATGTCAAATACGAAATTTACATTGGCAGAGCTCAGATGCGTGCTATAAGACAAGAGGGAAAGAATGCCGTTCGCTAGGCCCTAGTGGCAGAGACACAACGTGGAAACAAAGCCACAATTCGGTCTTTGGTAGATTAAAATGGGCACACGGTATTGGAGCCTAATCTCATATATGTAGCATTGCAGCAATACTTCGCCAACTGTTTGGGATGATTGACAGTGCAGAAAGCAGGATAAACTTCAGTGCCTACCTCGATTGCATGCTATGACTCTCGACAAGAGACCGACAGTATGAGTAGCAGACTTTTAAAAAATAAGTACTGAGGCCGATTCGTTCGACTAAAAATCTCTCAAGACGGTGCCTCAGCAAGGGCGCAGTTAAATAACTGAAACAAGCAAAAGATAAAAGAATAAAAGACAAAAAATGCAAACGTCGGTAACGTTGCTTATGTGGATTTTAGTAAATGCAAAACTTTACGAAAGCTTTACAATGTTTATATATGATAAAACGATTGTAGCTCTAATTTTTTGATTTGGCTGTTTTTCTGGGTTCATAGAACCCGAAACACATAACAGAGTGCACCAACGCCAATTGCCAAGCGGTGGTGGGAGACAAATACGGACACACAGGGATACACACTCCACAAACACACACACGCATATTTATATATATGACAGGCTTCTTTCAGTTTCCGTCTACCAAATCCATTCACATGGCTTTGGTTGGCCCGATGCTGTAATAGAAGACACTTTTCCAAGGTGCCATACAATGGGACCGATCCCGGAACCATGTGATGGGTAAAACTAATTCTTGCCGTTGCAAGATACGTTCGTGAAATTAACCATTGCACTTGACTACAGCTCTCAGCAAATCATAGAGGAATTCAGATGTTTGTGTATCCACTGCATTAATTCGATATTACGGCGTAGTGATATCGGAATTGCAATCACTAAGGGTCTCTTTATGTCAATTATTTATTTGTTGAGCATATAAGTTATTGCGACATTGCATCAAGTTTTCTTATACAATATGTTAAATGAAATTGATTTCAGTTTTTCGTGTTGCCAAACGTTTAAACGTCTTGCTTCATAAGGCAACTCGTGTTAATGTTCTATCATATGCAGCTGTAAATACTTCTTGCATCCATCCATCCATCCATCTATAACTCTCTCTCTCTCTCTCGCTCTCAAGTCTATCTATCTATCTGTCTATCTATCTATCTATCTATCTATCTATCTATCTATCTATCTATCTATCTATCTATCTATCTATCTACCGAGCTATCTGTCTTTCTATGCAAATGCACATGTATTTAATTGCGATATGGCATTAATTTAAACTTTAATTTGATTAAAAAGAAAATTCTGGGGTCGATTTATCGGTTTAAAACATTTCAAGGCGGTGCCCCAGCATGGCCTCAGTCACATGACTGAAACAATTAGAAGATAAAAAATATATATGTCCATAAGTGTATACAGAGCAATGTGCAGTTGCTTCAGTAGAAACATATGTCGGTCATTGTTATATATCCTGTATAAGAACAATTTAATAAAAATGTTTTGGATGTAAATAAATCTCCACTCTCCTCTTGATTTCCAATTACACACACACACACACACACACGGGCATATATATATATATATATATATATAAAATGCTAAATAATATATATACATGCATATATTGGTACTGGACGTCACCAACAGTTCAAATGACATGAAATACATAAACAATGCGAAGAACAGGATAAGTTAACACAGTGAAAGGACACTTCATCAGTTGTCAGCTGTCTATCTACTCCTTATTTCAAGCATTTAACGACAAATTAGTTGTTTTCTTTTTTTAAGAGAAAATAAAATCAAAAGTGTTGAACACCAAATGATTTATTCAATCAATGGTATATTTACGGTTTCGTTTCAGTAGTTTTAACCTACTTGTGGGCTGAACTATTATTCTTTGCTCAAAGTATTTCCTGTCATTACTAGAAAGAAAGTTTTTAGAATGGATTTTTACTTTCTCTTCAGAGCTAAAGGTTTGTTCGTTCAATGAATGTTGAAGTGACCAAAACAGGTAACAACTTTCGTGTCTGCAGAGTAATGTGCAGTCTGACATTGTCGTGATGAAAAGCAAAACCTTTCCGGTTAACAAGTTCAGGAGATTTTATTGGGGGATCGCCACATCTATTTTGTCCTACTGGCCAAAGTACATTTTCGAATTGATGGTCCTGTGCGTCGAAAGAAGCTCGTAAATGGCAACATCCATCCAATCCCACCACGTCGTAAGCTTTGGAAAGTTGTTTGTGGTAGTTCGCCATACTTTCCCTGTGATCGTTTGCACTTCACGTTGTTATAGACGAATCATTTTCCAGCTCCTGCCATTATCCTCTTCAAAAATGCAGTTTTCTTCATATTTCTGCAACGAATCGCAGATGGAGATCCGTTGCGCGAGGTTAACTTGATTTCATTGATATGGGGCCCAAACATCGAGCCACTCGATTTGCATATTTGAAGAGTATTTGTAATCATTCTGATCGAATAAAGGGTGATTGGGGAGGACTAACTCCTTTATTTTCTCGCCTTTTATATCAGCTAGCTGGTCAAAAAGGTTCATTTCGGGATGAAAAATTTCCCGATCAAAATCTTATAAACCGCTTTTGGCACATACGTTCCATAAAAAAACTTCCTCTGTGTACACAACGCATATCTGCCTGTAGGTTTTAGCCCCTTTCTTGCCTTTCTTAAAATGTTTTAAAAATATGAGGTATCGATAATATTCACTTTAGTTCTCTATTTGAGGATGATCTCAGGCACACAAAATACAATCTATCTCGTCGCAAATTCGCGTCGAACCACGTTGAAATATCAAGTATCTAACGAGTGTGTATGTGCGAGGAGCAGACTGAAGTTAGCTATTTATCAGTGCTTGAAGTTTAATGTCGACACAAATACCGAACTAACATTTTGGCTAATACAATATAGATATATATGTGTGTTTAAGGCGGCGAGCTGGCAGTGGTGTTACCACACCGGGCGAAATGCTTAGCGATATTTCGTCTGTCTTTATGTTCTGAGTTCAAATTCCGCCGAGGTCGACTTTGCCTTTCATCCTTTCAGGGTCGATAAATTAAGTACCAGTTACGTACTGGAGTCGATCTAATCAACTCTCCCACTCCCTAAATATTTTGGGCCTCGTGCCTAGAGTAGAAGACAGTGCGTGTGTGTGTCTATGTATGTATATATATATTCTTTTACTTGTTTCAGTCATTTTGACTGCAGCCTTGCTGGAGCACCGCCTTTACAGTCGAGCAAATCGACCCCAGGACTTATTCTTTGTAAACCTACTGCTTATTCTATCGGACCCTTTTGCCGAACCGCTATATTACGGGGACGTAAACACACCAGCATCGGTTGTCATGCGATGTTGGGGGGACAAACACAGACACACAAACACACACACACGTATATATATATA
>NC_068996.1:42154913-42157494 GCF_001194135.2 Octopus bimaculoides | reverse complement strand
AATATGATACCTCTGTCTTTGGGATAACCAAGATCAATATCTTGTAAGATAAGAGCCCAGCGTAAAGCTGGCCCCAGTGTACTCTCCTTCTCCAAATGATAGAGATTACTACTGCAACGTCTGCAACAAGATCTGTAAATCCCCGATTGTTCTGAATTTCTACATGAGACTATAAGGCAATAATACATAGAACTAAGACCATTATGCAGCTGTGTTCTGCTGAAGCTTCATTCGTTGAAACGACGGGAGAGCCCAATAGAGAAAATTAGAAAATTGGATGTTTGAGACAATGAACCGATAATTACTTCCTTTTTTTTTTTTTTTTTTGGAAAAATATAATTTACTGATCGAAGACTGAGTTAATCATTACAATATGCACTGCTGTTTATTTGACACTTGTCATTGTAGGTCTCATTTTCTTTTTATTTTCTATTATGGGCTCTCAAGTGATTGTTGAGACGCAGCACGTATGTTTAAAATATTTGGTCGCATTTTTTATAAAAGATCTTAAGAGAGTTTTCAGTGATGAAGTTAACTCTTCTCTTTATAGTCAGCTATCCTTAAACTCCCTGTCTTTCTCCTATTTTATTGCTCAAGACATTAGCAATTAAGAAGACAGGTATTTCTTCGTTCCTATCTTGTTTTGCGACAGTTGCGATATTTTAATACTGAACGCTGTTTAATTTTCGTCGTAATTGTCACATTACGAGATTTTAGCTCGTGAAAAGGTAACTATCATTGAACGAACGATACATATTTTTAGTTTTAATGTTGATTTCTCAAATAGTGCAGAAAACTGTATCCTGTGAAATCTTAAAGATAACTTAATGCATTCAGGGTTATGGAGCATTGTGTCTTTACATAGGATGATGTGATCTTAAAACGCTTGAGATGAACCAGTAACGAGGATTCTTTTAGATGGTCAATCACTCTGATAGAAATAGCGGCTGAAGTACACAGTAGTCTAGACAGAATAGTCAGGATTTGAATTCCTTTCATCATGTCTGCTCAATCCGAGCTGACAGGAGATTAAACAATAGCAATATCAATAATGAGAAATATTAAGATAGTATAAATTATTTAATCCAATGACTGAATTTTCTGCAATTTCATCGTTATATATACTGCTTTTATCGTTGAATTATCATATCGAAACATCAAAGTCAGCAACTGCACACCTAGACCACTGTTGTTGTGCAGCCTCAGGTTTCCTCTCATTGAGTTGCTCTAGATAATACAGGGAGTCGAGCGAATAACAAAGTAATATAGAGATCCGAGCGAACGAGACACCATACACAGATCTGTTGATCACGATGTCATCATGTCTTTTGCTTAGTTAAACATCCTACTGCATGATCCGATGTGCAGTAATAAATCGTATCATGTGCAATGATACAATTTGAGAACAGTGCACTCTTTCTTCCTTACTTTCTTTCTTTCTTTCTTTTTTTCTTTCTTCCTTCCTTTCTTTTTTTCTTTCGCTTTTCCTTTCTTTTTTCTTCCTTCTTTCCTTCCATTTCTATCATTCTTTCTTTCTATCATTCTTTCTTTCTTTCTTTGTTCCGTCCTTGCTTTCTTTGTTCCTTCCTTTCTTTCTTTCGTTGTTTCTTTCTTTCTTTCTTTCTTTGTTTCTTTTTTCTTTCTTTCGCTTTTCCTTTCTTTTTTCTTCCTTCTTTCCTTCCATTTCTATTGTTCTTTCTTTCTTTCGTTTTTTCCTTCTATCATTCTTTCTTTCTTTCTTTCTTTCGTCCTTGCTTTCTTTCTTCCTTCCTGTCTTTCATTCTCTTTTCTTCCTTTCTTTCCTTCTCTTTCTTCTTCCCTTCCTTCCCTCCATTACTCTCACTCTCTTTCTTTCTTTCTCTTTCTCTTTCTCCAATTTTCTCTCTTTCTCTCTCCTCTTCAACCTCTTTCTCAGCTCCCCATAGATATGTCACATACCAACAAGTTCTCATGAAATAGTAAGGTGTGCAATGGGACAGTCTAATCCTAAAGCACTGCACCTGTTGTTCACTGTATTTCTGTACTCAAACACATACAACAAACTCATGTAGTCTTTCATTCTTTTACCCTTTTACTTGTTTCAGTGATTTGACTGCGGCCATGCTGGACCACCCCCTTAAAAGGGTTTTTAGTCGAAGAAATTGACACTAGGACTTATTCTTCGTAAGCCTAATCCTTATTCTATCAGTCTTTAGAGGTAAACCGCCAGGTTACGGGAACCAGCATCGGGTGTCAAGCGATTGCGGTGGGACAAACACAGACTCAAAGACATACACACATAACTGTATATGTATGTATGTATGTATGTATGTATGTATGTATGTATGTATATATGTATATATATATGTATGTATGTATGCATGAAACACGGAGTAGATGAAACAGGGACAACTGAAGAAGGGATATACTCTTTATGTTGCATGTCTCGTTTTTCTGTTCTTCGAAAAAAAGTTCGTTTTCTATGTTTTCGTTTCTCATTGTGTTTAACGTTTTTTTTTAATGTCCTGTACCTATATATGCCTGTATATATACATATATATGTAGGTATGTACATATTTGTATGTGTATATGCATATATTTT
>NC_068996.1:42150471-42152058 GCF_001194135.2 Octopus bimaculoides | reverse complement strand
TACATATCCATTTTGATAGAGAATAAAATGCGTGTCGTTTTGCTGATTGACTGAACAATCACACAAACGATGAAATAAATGAAAAATCACGTGACAGGCATTAGGACATAATTTCGGGAGCTTTATTAAGATCGATCAATACATTTTTGTTAATATCATATGTTTATTTTATTTTATGTTTCAAATTTAATTTTTATTCATTTTGTTTTCTTTTTCTGCTTTATTTGTCTTTTCAATAATTATAGTTTCGCATAAAATAAATGTTATAGGAGTATTGTACCAAGTTGTATCAACTTAATGCAGACATACATATTAATATACATACATTGACTTATATTCGTATATATACTGTATACGTATATGTCCATTTTCTCATGTATGTACACACACGCACATGATATATACGAATATATATATATAAGTATACATACATATATATATAAATATACATATATTCATATACCCACATGTACACACATACACACACATATATATATACATACACGTATACGCACCGTTTTCTTAGTTTCTAAAAGATACATACGCAAAAGTTTAGAATGAAAAGAAAAAACAAAAAAGTATATGCTTTAAAAATATAAAATAATAAATAAATAAGTACTCAAAATATAAAAATTAAAAGCTGACATTTTAATAGCCGGTTCCAAATTTGGTAGCTTATATATAATGAAAGACAATATTATCTAGTTGGTTGGGCTTACCATTATTCTATGTTTATATTTATTTTTAATTTACTTGCTTTTTTAAAATTATTTTTCTTGATTTGCATTACCTGTATGAGCGTGCGTGTAAATGTATGCGTATATGTTTGCGTGTGTGTTCGTGTGTGAGTGTGTGTGTGTATATGTGTGTGAGTGTGCGTTCGTGCGCTTTCGCCTTTCCTTTTGAAACTGCATATTGTGTACTTTGTACTGAGCAGTGTTCAGTTCTAACTTGCTGTAGCTTCAAGGGATTAGCGACTTCGTGTCTCTTAAGTACTTTGGTTTTAATTATCGTATTTGATTGGAGTGGTTAATAACCAAGGTAGCACATGTGAGTATGTACGTATATATGTATGCTTTGCTATGTACGTGCACGGCTTCAAGTGCGTGTTTACATGTAATAACAGAGACTTTATCTATATATAAAACTACGTGAGCAGTGCATAGATTTTGGAAACGTGTATATATAATGTTTATGTCTTACGTATAATAATATATGTAATTATGTGTGTGTGTGTGTGTGTGTATGTACAATCTATATATGTAGTATGTGTAAGTACGTCTATATATAAAATAAGAACATGCATCTCTCTCATTGTCTCTCTCTCTCTCTCTTTCTCTGCCTCTCATTGAATGCGTGTATATGTCATATATCACTGCGTACGCGCGCACAAGAATATATGAGCATACCTTCCCGAGTGTCCGTGTGAGCGCGCGCGTGTACGTATCCACATACAAATACAGACATTACACACACAGGCATGCATTCATGCATATATATGCACATGTGTACATATATGTGTTTAGATATATACACAGATACATACATACACACATGCATATATATATATATATATATATATATATA
>NC_068996.1:42147233-42149401 GCF_001194135.2 Octopus bimaculoides | reverse complement strand
ATCTATCTATCTATCTATCTATCTATCTATCTATCTATCTATCTATCTATCTATATATATATATATATATATATATATATATATTTCCTGTATATGTATGTATGCCTGTGCTTCTATTTGTTTTGTTGTTGGGAAATCGTTTACCAGCCTAAGAGATCGTAAATTTTATTCTGTATGGGAAGAATGACCGTAACAGAGTTCAAGTGATACACAACACAACATTGCATATTCAATCGGAAGAGACACGACATGCAGACGAATTCAAATCAAATAAATTAGAGGAAAGTATTAACATTCAGTACAGGACCTATGTTATATCCAGATAATTTGGGTGGGTGTTAGAGGTGGCCGCTGTGCCTTTCTTCTACGTCATTTTATCTTCTTTACATGAACGAATGTCTAAGTTGTCCTCCCTCGGACCGATTTGATCTTAGAATGTAAAGAGCCACAATATATTTTTTGTGACACCCTAACATATCTGTCATTTCGTATAATGATAATAATGATGATGATGATGATTAGATATTGTGGTAGATAAAGGAAAGAAAGAAAGGAAATCAAGATTGTAGATATTGCAATACCTGGAGATACACGCAAAAGTGACAAAGAACTAGAAAAGACTGAAAAGTACAGACTGTTAAAAGACGGAATTGCAAGGCTGTGGACTATGAGTAATGTGTCAGCCATTCCAATAGTCATAGGAGCACTCGGAACAGTAACAACCAAGTTCGAGAAGTATGTCAGAGAAATCGGAATTGATATGAGAGCAACGCAAACCCAAAAAACTGCACTGCTGGGGACAGCGAGGATTTTGAAATTGGTTCTTGGATGTTGAATGCCTACCATGGTAATCAACAACCAAGTATCAAAGCGTATAATGTGCAGAAAGAGACCCTGTGATACTTCTGACAGCAGGCTACTGTCCGCTCTCACAGAATCAACCAGAGCAAACAAGATCGAGCGCTCTGAGAAGTAAAACAATAATAAATACTATTATTATTTTCATTATTGTGTCAGAGAGTGAGAAAGCAGCGCATGCCATGAAAGTGACGCTGGGGTACAAATATACGAAGTCCAATATACCCATCATGACAACTCGTCTGATAAGGGTACACTAGGCACATGCATCGCAACCTTACGTATCCAACATAGTGATCTCATGTCAAGATAAACAGCATATGACCCTGTTGGAATTTTCGTCAGGTCGAAAGTTCCCTGAGCAAGAGTTGTTTAGGGATGTCAAACGAGCACCCATGTTTCCAGGGTTGGATTATTCAAACCACAAAGAATTCCTCTCAATACACGGCTATGATATTCCCCTTCTGCTTCTGCCCATGACCATAGATGCACATATTATTAGCCACTAAGTAACATGCTCAACTAGTTACGGTCAAGCAACTGATAAGTAAATCTATGGTATCTGTACCATACACATACATGTAAATGCTAACACTTGTGATCAGTTATGATCAGATGCCATGAGAACTACTGCCGATAATTGCACCAGGGCAATGACTATTAGCATTATTATTATCGTTGTTAACCGCACGTCTTTGTTTTGTTGTGTCCTTTGTGTGTGTGTGTTTGTGTGTGTGTGTATGTGTGTGTGTGTGTGCTGGAATTCGTCTTTCAGTATTGTTCTCCATGCCTTGGGCCTTAGTCACCAATAAAATTATTACTGTTGTTGTTAGTATTATTATTATTATTATTATTGGTACTGTTGTTGCTGTCGTTACAATTACTTCTACAATGGGTTAGAAGGCCTGGAATTTTTTGAGGGCAGGGCTAATCCATGACATCGATCCCAGTGCTAAACCGGTACTTAATTATTTCACTCCAAAAGGAGGAGATGCCAAGTCGACCTCGTCGGAATTTGAACTCGGAACTTAAAGACAGACGAAATGTTGCTAAGCATTCTGTCTGACGCGCGAATGATTCTGTCACCTCATTGCCACCCGCCTCATCTTCCCACCCATGGCTAGTGAAAGAAATTGTAATAACTACTACTACTACTACTACTACTACTACTACTACTACTACTACTACTACTACTACTACTACTACTATTCTAATAACAACAACAACCAAACGGGCTAACTCATGACCCAGTGTACGGTGCCCAAATAGAAGCCAAATCTGACCCAAATTACACTCCATCGTCGTAAAAA
>NC_068996.1:42143859-42146068 GCF_001194135.2 Octopus bimaculoides | reverse complement strand
ATATATTATACATATATATATATATATATACATGTATATATAAACATATATACATACATATATATATTTACACACACACACACACACACACATATATATATATATATATATATATATATATATATATACATACACATGCATATGAGTGAGTATATATACGTACTCACATAACATTTCCACGCACATGTCTAACTCGCACAGTGACTACCATTTCCTTACAAATATATTGCACGTGCACATGAAAACGCGCATGCACACTGTAGAAGAGTGTGTGTAATGGTGTACATCTGTTTATTTATATATACATACATAAATGTGTGTACAAGTTTCCAAAGTAGCAGGAGAATCTATCAATGCTTATAAATAGAAACGTGTAAGTGCATGTATATGTGAATGCGTGTGCATGTGTGTGGATATTTGCATGTGTGCGTGTGCGTGCGTATACAAGACAACACTAGAACGAAGACTAACAGTAAGCTATTGCACTATATTGTGTGGTGATACAAAATTTTCATCTCATCTACAGGTGATTGTGCTGTAGCAATTCGAGACCGGAATATATCCAGCTAATCATTTATAACATATAGAATCTGTTTTTTTTTTTTTTTTTCAATATTTTTTACAAACGAATAACATTTTTTTTTTAAATTCCAGTATTCATGTATTTATTTATATTTTCAATAATCAATTTTGATTTTACACGAAGGCATTTTCTTGTGACATAAATGACGTGGTACGAAGGTGTTGGTCAATAAACTATGGATGCCCCCCCCCCACACACAAATAAAAATTATTTCTAATTCTCAAACAATTTACATGTTTCTTAAATTTATCTTTCTTCTGTTAATATATATCGTTAAGAAAGGTGGCGATCCTACAGAATCGTTAGCACACCGGGCGAATGCTTTAGCAGTATTTCGTCTGTCTTTATGTTCTGAGTTCAAATTTTGCCGAGGTTGACTTTGCCTTTCATGCTTTCGGATCGATGAAATAAGTGTTAGTTGAATACTGGGGATCGATCAAATGGACTTAGTGCCTCCCTCAAAACTACTGGTCTTGTGTTAAAAATTAAAACGGCTATTTGTGGTTAAGTAGTACGCTTTGCAACAATGCTGTTAAGCGTTCGATCTAACTACGCGGTACATTTGTTATATGTATTTTATTTATTCGCCACAAGTCATCCTTTTTTTTATAGAAGTTTGGTGGGCGGAAACTATATGAAAATAGGGTCCATTTCCTTGTGGAATAATCGTTATTTAATCCATCGTCCTACTTAATAACACCTTCCCCTTGGATGCCTTTAGCAAATTTGTCTCAGTGGTAAACGTCCGTGCTAAGTCTGCAGTCAGGAAACTCGACGATTTTGGAGGTATTGTAATGGGTCATAAGATTTAAGATTTTTTTTTAGTTAGATTAATTATCGTTAGATTAATTATCATGTGAACTATTTTTTCAAGCAAATAAGAATAGGTGATAAATCACCAGTTTGAAAATTTTCTACAGATGATATAATATACAAACATTTCATGATTTAATCTTACGTAAAAGAAAGCATGTTTGTTTTCATGATAATTAAAGTGTCGAGTCGTTCGTTTTCTTATATGATAAACGTACATGAATCCGTATTTCACACGCACCCACACGTATATACGTATTCCATATATTTGTATATAGATACACTTACATATATAAATACACACGCACACATAAATAAATACACAGCACACACACGCGCGCGCGCGCATGTATATATATATAGAGAGAGGCACACCTACTTACTTATACATATACAGTATGTGATGCAAGCGTATTTTGGATATTGGTTTTTGGATGCATAAACTGGATTTATCAATACTAATGATTATATACACGTACGTAAGTATATGTTAAATGTATCGGTTTGTATATATAATATGTAGTTATGTAAACAAAGGTTGTTTCTCAGTATAATTGTATATGTGTCTTTCTATAAACCCATCCAACTATATGACTGCAGACAGATTTTAATTTATATAATAGCATTAATAATAATAATAAAAATAATAATAATAATAATAATAATAATAATAATAATAATAATAATAATAATAATAATAGTAATAATAATGATTATAATAATGATAATAAAAGTGTTATGAACAAGTTGGCACCATACTCCTTGAAATAAGAAAAAAGTTAAATTATTTCATCTTAAATAGTCGCTTTGTCA
>NC_068996.1:42143591-42143849 GCF_001194135.2 Octopus bimaculoides | reverse complement strand
TATATATATATGTATGTATATATGCATGCATGCATGTATGTATATATGTATACACATGTATGTATATATATATATGTATATATAATACATATATATATATATATATATATATACACATATATTTATACATACCGATACACATTTATACGTACATCTATGCAAATCGTATTTATACATACATATATATTTAGATACATACACAGTTATATACATGTATGCAATTATACACATGCATATACTCATATATATGTATATATA
>NC_068996.1:42134298-42138099 GCF_001194135.2 Octopus bimaculoides | reverse complement strand
TATATATATATATATATATATATTCTTGAGAATATGTACATGGATTTTTTAATATATGTATCTCTCTCTATATATATATGAGTGCGCGTGAATGTGTGTACCGTATGTACATAAATATACATACATGCGTGTGTGCCTGTATGTATGTACATATGTATGCTGCGCGTATTCAACCCGTTTTATCATTTAACTGTTTAATTGCGCTGTAAATGTTGCTTTTATCACATATGTACTTAATGGTGCACACATGCATATATGTATATACATATGTGTGTGTGTGTATAAATCGTTCAATGTATATGTATCTGTGTGTATGTGTTTATGTCTAAGTTTTTGATTATTTTATATAAGTATATGATTCTGTGTATGACACCTTGTCTGCATATTTGTTTTCTTTGCTCATCAGATTTCATAATTGTACAATTAAATTAATTATCGTATTCCAATTCATTCGGGATAATTAATTTTCCGATTGTTTATTTCCATTTAGACTTTTGTCTGTTATTTATTAATCTTTTTTTCTTTTTTTTTTTTCTTAAATTACTGAATAAATAAATATAATATTCTGATGCTGGGCACAGTCAGTCAGGAGTCGTATCTTGCGATATATATATATATATATATATATATATATATATATATATATATATATATATATATATATATATATATATGTATATATATATATGCAGGCTGTCGCATTCTATTCTCTTCCGACATTGTTGTGTCTCTCTTTCCCCCTTTTGTTTTTCTTGCGTTTGTTTTTGATTCGATTTAATTTATTTTCATATTCGTGTAGGTGAGAGTTTTGGGTTCAAATAGCGTTTACAGTGTCACTAGTTTTTATTTCTTCAACAATAAGAACACGATTAAAAAGACAATGGTAGCAACTCAACAGGTAGCGGCATCCTTAAAAAAAAAAAAAGCCTTTCAGTATCTTCTCCTCTTCCTTATCATCATCATCAACTTTTAACATTGTCATCAGGTGATTTGTCAGGAGAACAGCTTCCGTTTACCATAGGAAGTGAGACAATTTGGTATTTTGTTTAATTCTTATAAAGTATCATTTCTTTAAAAAGAAAATTAAAAAAAAACGTTTTCCCCTTTTCAGTTATATTGATTTGATTCCTTAATTTCTTTTTTTTTAAATTTTACTTCAGTTTCAAACAGACTTGTACTGTCAACTTTTTCCTTTTGTTTGTATGAATCAATGCTTAACATATGTATGTATGTATGTATATTTTTAAAAAATTGTATGTATGTCTATATGTATGCATTCACGCAAACATACCATTCATCTATGTGATAAAAATGTTGTTTCATGGCAGATTTGATAGATTCCCCATGGGCTGTGCAAGAAGCGCATATAAGTGGGAATTTGTTAGGAATTCTCGTTTATTTTACTCACGTTGCTTTGATCGAGAGATATTGATTATCGATGCAGTCAATAATTATTTCATACTGATTTATTCCTCTTCGCTGATATTTGTTTATTCATTATTTTGTATCAAACCAGAATTTTTGTTTGTTTGTTTGTTCAGGATGATAGATATCTATTTTTAATTAACCATATCAACGCTGTTCATTTATCATTTGCGTCATTTCTACCTACTTCGGGTTTTTTGTCGAGTCCATTTAACATACGCTCAATATTTCGCAGTTCACTGCCTTGGTTTGTCGTTGGCCCAACAACAGAAGATGAGGATGAAGAGGACGTTGGAATTTGAGTCGGACTGCGACTCCTCAAGGAAGATGGAGAGCCTCTTGACGGCGAAGACAAACCTGTAGCACTAGAAACAGTACAGACCGGTGTGATACTGCTATTGTCTCCATCTAATCTACTTCCAGAGTGCAGCTCACTCGCTGCTAACGGGGAAGTGTTTGTAACCATCGTGGTTTTCGTCAAAGGTACCGAATATGGCGAAAAACGATGGTTGGCTCGTGATGACAAGAGAGATCCAAGATGAGGTCCGGTCAACGGAGAAAGTCCACTAGGGATTCCACCTCCAGCCAAAGAGGATGTGAGGGAGTACGTGTGCGGTAGAAGTGGAGTCCCATGCAGAGGCATATGCGCATTCAACATTATATTAGAGGATGCATGGTGTGCATGTGTTGATGAGAGATGGCTCAGATCGCCAGGAGAGGAGGACGACATGAATTGCATTGGCAGACTGCTGTGATGGAATGAATTGTTGCTATTAAATAGCATGTGACCGACGTAAGGTAGAGCGCCCGAATGAGTTGGATAGACTCCTGTCGGAGGGTAGAGGTACGAGAACATAGGGTGACTAACAGATGGTTGAATGACTGTAACGTTGGGTGGACTCCGTTGTTCTTTTTCGATTCTTGTTGGACTTGAACCAATATCAGATCCTGGTGACAAGGCTGCCACTGGATAAAGACGTTCGTGCAATCGGTGCTTTTCTCTGTCTTCATGCACAGTAGAAGTGTGTTCTTTTTCAATGTGAGGTTTGTGAGGAGAGGAATTTCTAGAACTGTTGCTTTCTCCTTGGTCTACGTCATGTTTTCCTGCAGAGTTACCCTGATCACTATGAGCACTGTCGCTTCGCTTGTGATGGTGGTGATGGTGGTGATGGTGATTATGGTGGTGTTGTTGTTGTTGGTGGTGATGACGGTGGAAGGAGTTAGTAGTGTTGCTGTGGTCGTCTACGACCTGCACTTCTTCTTTGATCGCCCGTTCTGCGGGTCGGTGTAACAGATAGCTTGGCAGGCTCCCCACAACACTACCAGTATGCGCTGGAATAGGTTGCGAGGGAGATCCATCTGTAATCGAACTGATATCGTGATTCGTGTTAACTTTATTACTGTTAGCACTACTAGCTCCACTAATACTTGATCCACTTCCAGCGACACCTGAAGTAGAAGACGGTCGTGGAGAACTTGTGGGTTTAGGTGACGGATTATCGACTTCAAGACATTTGTATTCTGAAAAAAAAAAAAAAAAGAAGCATTTGAAAATATTCATCGAGTTTTACATTACATTATACCGTTCAAACTGCGGTCATGCTGAGGCACCACTCTGAAGGGTTTTAGTTGAAGAAATCGAACTCAGAACTTATTTTGTTAAAGCCTAGTTTATTCAGTCGGTTTCTTTTGCCGAATTGCTGAGATGCGGTGACGCAAACACGCCAACACTAGTTGTCAAACAGTGGTAAGGGGACAAGTACATACACAAAGACACAGACACACACCTGTATACGATGAGCTTCTTTCAGTTTCCGTCTAACAAATCCACTCACAAGGCTTTGGTGTTTTGGAGCCTATGTCTAAGGACAGGCAGTGAAACAGTGGGACAGAACATGGAGCCATGTAGTTGGTATGCAAACTTCTTACCATACAGGCACACCTGCCCCTATACAGTGTACTACAATGCAAAGATTGGTATTAGGGAATATTTAGATAACTGTTCCTACACAACCACACCCATGCACACACAATATCTAGTTGGCGAGCTGGCAGAATCGTTAGCACGCCGGACACAATGCTAAGCGGTATTTCGTCCATCTTTATGTTCCAAGTTCAAAATTCCGCTGTGATCGACTTTGCATTTCATTCTTTCGGAGATGATGAAATAAGTACCAGTGGAACACTGCTGGGGGTCTGTCTATATAATCGACTAGCTCCATCCCCCAAATTTCAGGCCTTGTGTCTATAGCAGTTTGTATGTGTGTGTCTGTGACTGTATTTGGCCCCAACTGGCGTTGGTGTGCTTATATACCTGCAAAATAGCGGTTCCGCAAAAGATGCCTGTAGAATAAGCTTACAAAAAAAAAAAAAAAA
>NC_068996.1:42131648-42133439 GCF_001194135.2 Octopus bimaculoides | reverse complement strand
TATATATATATATATTTATTTATATATATATATATATATATATATATATAAATATATACTGTGTATAGGCTCTAACAGGATAGGCACGGCAGACTTTAGATATTGATTGAAAAGATGCAGGCTGTAAACCTTGACATATCAAATACAGTGTACAGATATTGACTTGATGAAAATATAGTACAAGGTTATTAACTTGATAGATACTGTATACCCGCATACATTTATGTTAACTGGACAGAGACACTGTATAGATATTGGCTTAAAAGATAAGGTTTGTTTGTATTGACAGGACAATTTTTACATTTATTGTGTTTAAATGTTGATTGGACAGATACGGTACGTAGATGCTGACAAGAGACATGCAACTTACAAAATAATATTGGCGTGAGAGACACATTCTGCAGATGATGCTGTCTGGACGTGTGTGTGTGTGTGTGTGTGTGTGTGTGTGTGTGTGTGTGTGTGTGTAGGTTACTGAATAGAAAAATAGTAAGATGTTAAGCTACCCAAGTTTTTTCAGAGAAGCTGATTTATAAAAAGTTGGTAAGGAAATTGCTTCACAACCACATGGTTCTGTGTTCAGTCCCTCTGCCTGGAACCTTGGGCAAGTGTCTTCTACCATAGCCTCAGACCGACCAAAACTTTGTGAGTGGATTTGGCAGACGGAAACTGAAAGAAGCCCGTCGTATATATGTATATACAAGTATATATTTGTGTGTTTGTATCTGAGTTTGTCCCCTTCTACCATCGCTTCACAACCGAATTTAGTGTGTTTACGAGCCCGTAACTTAGTTCAGCAAAAGAGACCGATAGAATAAGTACTAGGCTTAGAATACGTTCTGGGGTCGATTTGTTGAACTAAAACCCCTTAAGGTAGTGCTCCAGCATGGCAGCAGTGAAATGACTGAAATAAGGAAATGAATACGCAAAACGTATTTGAACCATGCGGCCCTCCAAGATGTCGCTATGGGACACTAGTGATCAAACTGAACCATGTCGTGTATAATTTGTCAAGATGTTAGCAGCATCGCAAAACTAAGCAGTAACGGAAGAATTATAAAATCGGAAGGAATATACGAACAACAATAACAACAAATAAATGAATAAAAAACGCAATCACCAATAACAAGAACTATAATGTAACAATAATTAATCCTACAATAGCAATATCATTGGCGACAACAAAGCAAGAACGCAGAATGTAACAGAGAAGTGAGCGCAATGCGAACACACTGAGAGAAATTGCACCTGTTACGAGAAAAGGGGAGGGGACGAAAAAACAAGACCGAGGTGGAAATAGAGAGAGAGAGAGAGAGAGAGAGAGAGAGGGGGGGGAGAGAAAGAGGGAGAAGAGAGAATATCCGAATGAAACATAAAACATGAAACAAGATGAGGCGAAAAAGGAAGATAACGATTTAACTATAAGTTAAATACAGAAAAAACGAACATATATACACCTTTTTTTTTTTGTATGTGTTGACTCATAAATATGTGTGCATTCATGTATGCGTGCCTGTATGTATGTATGTATGTATGTATGTATGTATGTATGTGTATGTATGTGTTTGTGTGTGCGTGCGTATCTGTGTGTATTTAATATATAATGAATAAAATAAAATTTTATATATGGAGTTTTTATACAGACACGCACACAGAGTATATATGTGTGTGAGAGTGTGTATTTACATATATGTACATAAATACAAACGTATTCATATATACATTATATATATATATATATATATACGTATGTATGTGTGTATATATATATATATATATATATATATATAT
>NC_068996.1:42130680-42131346 GCF_001194135.2 Octopus bimaculoides | reverse complement strand
GCCCACGAAAAATAAAAAAGAAAAAAGGAGAGTAACTCCAGTCAGAATTAGAAGGAGCAAAGTGGGCGGAGACGGTGCCGAAACAGTGCGTGTTGTATGGTTTCTGTGACAATGGCCTTTTACGATGGTTAGCTTTTAATTACCGCCTTGCCCATTCACCGTACTAACAACGCGCCGCATGGCGGATTTCAGTGGCTTTGTACTAAGTGTCTGAGAGCTTATCAATTGACCCTCTGTCAGTGGGTATACATGCACACACACACACGCACGCTGACACAGACATTCACACACAGACAAGCAAACACACACACACACATACTGTCACACAGACATGTGTGTGTGTGTGTGTGTGTGTTTGTGAGTGTGTGTGTGCATGCACAAAATACACGAACCCACACGTGTGAGTTTGTGCATGCATGTGTGTATGCGCGTGTATGTGACTTTGTTGTGTGTCACTTTAGCAATGTGCACACGGAGAGAATCAATTCGAATAAAAGAGTGGAATGAGGGGTTCTAACTAGAGTTATTTTTATACATTTGGAGACTTGGAAATTGAAAACTTCAAAAGTCGGTTCTGCAAGTCTCACGTTTCCGCTCTTCGGAAGATCTATGTATATATGTACATACATACATGCATATATATATATATATATATATATATATATA
>NC_068996.1:42127252-42129698 GCF_001194135.2 Octopus bimaculoides | reverse complement strand
CTTGCAGACACTATATTCCGTTAGTGTCTGCAAGTTGATGAGTATCTCATATTCCCCTCCATTTTCTTATCGCTATATAAATTTAGGATTAAAAAAAAAACAACTTTTACCCCGCACCCACTTATTGCACTTGGTATAACACTAGTGTAACAATAATTTGGTACCCTCAAAGCAGTATATTGGATAGATACTATCCTCATACATAAGTGGCGTGCGGGTTGTGCGTGTGCGTGGTGTGTGTGTGTGTGTGTGTGCGTTTGTCCCCAATTATCCACTCGACAAATGGTGTTGATTTCTCTATGTTCCAGTATCTTAGTGGTTCGATAAAAGCGTCCGATATAGTACAAGTACCAGACTTCTAAAACTAGAAAAGAATTACTAGGTTCAATTTATTTGACTAAACCCTTCAAAGCGGTGTATCCCTGCATGACCGCAGTCTAGTGAGTGTAACAAGTAAAAGCTAAAAGCTAAACTCAAGTTTAAATAAAGTAAATGAATGAGTTGCAGACAAGTATTTCAATGAATATTTAAATGAATGAGAAGACCAATGTAAGAGTAAGTAACTGAACGACTGATTAAATTTGAATATATGCGTGTCAGAAGGAATAAGTGTATGACTAAAAACTGAAAGAAAAAAGAATATGATTCATTTAAACGAATGATAAAATAAATTAATGAATGGCAGACGAATTAAGTAAAAGAACGGGAAAACGAAGACAAGAATAAATATATGAAGAGTGCCAATGAATAAAATGAGACAATGATTAAGTGAAGCTATCACTGAATAACAATGATAATACTGATAAACAAACAAACAAAATATTCGAGAGAATAAACGATTGAATTGAAGTCAGAATGACAGATTTAAAAAAAAAAGAAAAAAAGAAAAACAGAGACAGAATGAAGCCTCAATGATTGAATGAATCAATGAATGAATGGATAAAATCAAAAGATGGAATATTGTACCCTCATGATACACGACCCCACACTTCGCCCAAAGAAACAAATAGGATAAAAACTGCTGCACTGACCAGAAGTGTTTGGAACATCGTCAGGTCTGTGTGGTCTGTCATCAACGCAAATCTCCATATTTTCAGAATCGTCTTCGTCGCTTTGTAATTCTTCGCTTATGTTTGCTGACGGTGGTATAACGCTCTTTTGTTGAGAATGCATCATCATACGTCTAGACGGAATAAAATCATAAACACAATGATATTAACAACGACAACAACAACAACTACTACTACTACTACTACTATTACTACTACTACTACTACTACTACTACTACTACTACTACTACTACTACTACTACTACTTCTACTGCTGTTACTACTACTACTACTACTACTACTACTACTACTACTACTACTACTACTACTACTACAACAATACCAACGATTAGGGTAACAACGACTGCAACAACAACAACAACAACAGCTATTGCATATGCGTTTCTACTCTAGGCACAAATCTCGAAGTTTTGGAGGGAGTAGGCCAGTCGATTACATCGATCCCAGTTTGCAACTGGTACTTAATTTATCGACCCTGAAAGGATGAAAAACTAAGTCGACCTCGGTGGAATATTAGTATCCCTAAGGTGGTGAGAAAGTAGAATCGTTAGTAAGCTTTACGGCAAGTCTTTCACCTCTTTGAGCTCAGAGTTCAAATCGTGTTGAGACCCACGTTCCCTTACATCTTTCAATGGTATATAAAATAAAGTACTAATCGATTAGTGGTGGTGGTGGTGGTGGTGGTGGTAGTAGTAGTAGTAGTAGTGGGGTCGATCTATTCGACTTATTCCTCGCCACCACTACCACTGCTTGCTTTGTGTCAGAGTTCGAATTATCTACATTATTATTTTTTAGTTGGTTCCAAAAATAAGCACCAATTGAACACTGGTACTTTTGTAATCGACTAAATACCTTCATTAAAACTGCCGGCCTTGTGCCAAAATTTGGAACGATAGTAATTATTATTATTACTATTACTAATACTATTTTTATTATTATTATTAGTAGTAGTAGTAGTAGCAGCAGCAGCAGTAGTGGTAATAGTAGTAGTAGTAGTAGTAGTAGTAGTAGTAGTAGCACCACCACCACCAATAACAGTAGCAGCAGCAGCAGTTGGCCAAATGATAATTCAAAACATTCATATAGGCTTTTAACACTGACGTTTCTAAATTCAAGTGACCAATACACTAGCCAGAACACAATAGATACACTTGATATGGTTCTCTCTCTCTCTCTCTCTTTCTCTCTCTCTCTCTTTCTCTCTCTCTCCCTCTCTCTCTCCCTCCCCCCTCTCTCTCTCTCTCTCTCTCTTTCTCTATGTCATTAAACGCATTGATTACGTTTTATGATTTACAGATAACATAGCCTTAATCTGTATTACATTGCGTACCATTATCATATAAAATATGTATGGGCGTGTGTGTATCTGCATGAT
>NC_068996.1:42123479-42127156 GCF_001194135.2 Octopus bimaculoides | reverse complement strand
TATATGTAAAAATTAACAAATAAAACACCTCTTACTTTTTTTCTCTTTTGCCGCTTCCGTTGTCTCTGAATCCTTTAGCAAATGGATTATTGTCTATCTTCAGCTGGGTAATCTAATGAACAAATGGAATATATAGTTAACACTTATCAAATGACATAGATATTTAAACTCTTATCTGGATCATGTGACACAGTGACATATTACAAACACTCGTACCTAAATATATATATATGTATATATATATATATATATAATACTTTCACACAAACGCAAACATATATCTTATACTCACACTCACATGCGAAATAAATAGACACACACACACATATAGATACATGTATGCATATATACATACACACAGAAAGACAGAGAAACACACATAACTTACATACGCGTGAGTTGATGAATGAAAGAAAGGAGCTCTCAATATATTTGGTAGTATTTACATAAGCTATTTAACATTTTGACTCAGCTTCATACAAGTTAAAGTTTCGTAAGCTCGTAGGATGTATCTACCTCATCAAGTCTCTAGAGAAGTGTCATATAAATGCATGTACGTATGTATTTATGTATGTATGTATGTATGCATATATGTATGTGTGGAGGCACAATGGCCCAACGGTTAGGGCAGCGGACTCGCGGTCATAGGATCGCGGTTTCGATTCCCAGATCGGGCGTTGTGAGTGTTTATTGAGCGAAAACACCTAAAGTTCCACGAGGCTCCGGTAGGGGATTGTGGCGAACTCTGCTGTACTCTTTCACCACAACTTTCTCTCACTCTTACTTCCTGTTTCTGTTGTGCCTGTAATTCAAAGGGTCAGCCTTGTCACATTCTGTGTCACATTCTGTGTCACGCTGAATATCCCCGAGAACTACGTTAAGGGTACACGTGTCTGTGGAGTGCTCAGCCACTTGCACGTTAATTTCACGAGCAGGCTGTTCCGTTGATCGGATCAACTGGAACCCCCGACGTCGTAAGCGACGGAGTGCCAACAACAGCAACAATGTATGTATGTATGTATGTATGTATGTATGTATGTATGTATATTCGCTCGACAGCAGTTTAGGAATAGAATTCCTAGAACATCTAAAGTCACGCGTGGTAGCTTTCCGGAAAATATTGCGTATATTTTATTTTGTCTTTGGAGAAACCTTCCCTTTCAGTGCCTCACTAGTTTAACACACCCACCGGTCCGATTTCCACTCATGTACCTATTTATTTTTACTAAAATTTTCGTTGCGTCTTGCAACCTTTTTAATAGTCGTTGACTCTGGTCGTCACCAGAATTGAGTCTCTTTTTTTTTTTTTACTTTGATGCGCAAAAATGAAAAAATAAGGAAAGAACGCAGCTCGAATAACCGGCAGAGTCAACAACTATTTAAAAGGTTGTAAAACGCAACGAAAATTTTAGTAAAATACAAATATATAAATGAGTGGAAATCGGACTGGTGAGTGTGTTAAACTAATGAGGCACTAAAAGAGAATGACTCTCTCCAGACACAATAAAATATGCTACAACACACGAATTCATATAAAGAATCTTGCAAACCAAATACAAAACTGAAATTGCGTATATTATTTACGCGATGTAGTTCAAGTCATTTTTCATGTTTGTCTAATTCATGCAGAACAACAGTCATAGCGCCAAAAAGCTGTCCAGTGTTTGTACATTCTCAATTATTAGATATTTCGCTCAGACGAATTACTACCTAGGCTTATGTGCAACGGCGGAGATTGTTATAATAAATACCGTACATAATAAATACTCGATTCATTCAATTATCTCTCTCGCAAGAGAGAGGAAGTAAAGCAAACAATTGTGAGGTTGCTACCGACACTGAAGTAAAAAGGGAGGTAATCTGATGGAGTTGAAATTCTGCACTTTAAACCAAAATGCAATGAAGAACAAAACATGGTTTGTTTTCAACCGCAGACAATAGGATATCTGTCAACACCTGTGCACCAAGTCACGTCACACACATAGCTTTGTCCTTCCTTGACTCCAGACACATGTGACACTTATGCATATACGATTAAGAACAGAGAACATTTATTGCCAAATGTAATTTGGGAGCTTAAAATAAGAATGAGCTCGTAACAATAAGTCAAACAGACCTGATAAGCAAAGACAAACACACACACACATAAATATATATATATTTCTTTTAATTGTTTGAGCTACTAAACTTCGGCCATGCTGGGGCAACGCAACAGAAGGTATTAGTTGAATAAACGGAGACTAATAATTCTTCAGAGCCTTATTTTATAGGTTTATTCTCGGCGAACAACCAAATTGAGGAGCTATTCAACTGTTAAGAAGCAGTGGGCGGGACAAACATAGACATACATACACAAACCTATATATAAATATATATCTATATAAAATACAATAGATATATTCGTTTATTCTTTGATTTGTTTCAGTCATTTGACTGTGGCCATGCTGGAGCAACGCCTTTAGTTGAAGAAATAGACCCCGGGACTTATTATTTGTAAGCCTGGTACTTATTTTAACAGATTCTTTTGCCGAACAACTAATGTTACAGGGACGTAAACACACATCGTTGGTTGTCAAATGATGAGAGGGGACAAACACAGACACAAACATATACGTATATATATACGACGGGCTTCTTTTCAGTTTCCGTCTACCAAATCCACTAACAAGGCTTTGGTCAGCCCCAGCCTACAGTAACACCTGCCCAAAGTTTCATGCAGTGGGACGTAGTTGGGAAGCAAGCTTCTTACCACACAGCCACCAGAAAAATAATGGATTATATGGAAATATTGTTACATATGCATCCTCAGTCATAGGGAAAAGACTTCTAATTATGATGATGATGATGATGATGATGATGATGATGATGATAATAATAATAATAATAATAATAATAATAATAATAATAATAATAATAATAATGATGATAATAATAATAACAACAACAGCAACAACAACAATAAAGATACACACACAAACACATGCGCGCGCACACGCACAAACACGTACAAATATAGATGAATAGGAGTTTGCTAATTGGCAGAAACGTTACAGCCTCGATAGTTTCTGGTAATTGTTCAGTATTTTGCTCTCTGAGATAAATGACGAGTTCTATTGGGTTTGGTAAAGAAATGTCTAGTGAAGTACTAAAAAAAAAAAATGGCTAAAGACACCCTTCGGTCATGAATGACCATGGAACTGTACCTAGAATTTTCCCCTCCCAGGCAAGGTTGTTTTATGGAAGTTGCCCATGCGCACCAGCCTTCTCTCTCTGTGCCACCAATGTTATCCAAGGGAAAGGCAAAAGGGCCGATACAGCTTGGTAACAGTAACGTAGCAACTAGTTTATATAGTATGAGAGTAACTAGAACAACACGAACTAAACTGTCTTGCTCAAGAACACAACACACATCCCGGTCCGGGAAACGAACTCACTATCTCGTGGTTGTAAGCCTGACGCTCTAACCTAAGAACCGTCCGCCTTCACAATGAAGACTAGAGTGGACTTCCTCTGATTATTTTGTTCCCGTCTAGCTCTTCCCTCACTCTTTGGAAAGAAATCACCAGGAGCAGGATCTCGAAATGATGAGCTCCGCCAGGTCTAAAATGCACAACACCTCCTACAACCGCGATGGCGTCACTACAATCTCATCAAAATGAAAAGGTCTAATGGCATAT
>NC_068996.1:42120162-42122235 GCF_001194135.2 Octopus bimaculoides | reverse complement strand
TATATACATACACATATGTAACATATAAATATTCACACACACACAAACACACACAATTCATATAGTATACACCGCACAAACACTCCCACGCATGCTCATACGCTTCAGTTTAAACCACAGGATGTCCACAAAGTCTGGGTACATGGGGATTAATACATACTTTAAGAAATTATTATTTCTTATATTCAATTGTTTATGCATTGATTTTATTCACTCCATGTACCCATATCTTTTGGACACCCTGTACATTAGCAGAAAGCAGTATCTTGAAAGACAAGACAAAATGACAGAGATGGGTACAAAACCTCGTGATGCAAAACGTCTTAGGTTTTGTGGTAATGGAGTAAGACCTTACTTCTTCACTACTTGAGTAGCTTATTTCTTCTATGTTATAGTCGTAGCCCGGTCGCCTAACGATCTTATAGCGACGGTTAAGCTCAAAGAGGAAGCCGATGAGGATTTAATAGTTGATGAATTACCGTATATGATACAATTAAAATTGATTTCAGACTTTAAACGTGTCCAGTATCATAATAAAGTAAGACGAATTATATGAAAACTATATTTCGTCTTTTCATTACGAAGTAGGACGTATGAGCAGAAATATTTTCCCTAATAACTTCAGAGTGAGGCTCAAATTTGTGAGTCTGATAACCACTGGATTAAATAAAACTTTGTTTGTGGCACTTAGTTGCGAAATGTGGCGCAGATACCCTTAATATGTGCAGTGTCCGTTTTGCCTTCTGGTACGCTCTGCTGATTCCACCTTTTGAGGTACTCAGGGATAAAAGTACTAGAGAGGCAACAATAAAATCGAGTAAGGAATCAATAAAATTGATTACTCGTTGGCCCGGTGCAGTTTTGTTTCGTTTCCTGAACAAATGAAATCATATAAGAAAACGTGGTTGATGCTTACTACATGTCACCGGCACATCGATTAACTAATTTAAATACATTCCTTTTTGTTCAGCATTATAGATAACGTTTATTGATATGAGTGATTGTATCTCTCTTTTTCTCCGTTATTATATAAATACAAATAGATAGGGATAGACAGAGTGATAGATACATAGATAGATAGATAGATAGATAGATAGATAGATAGATAGATAGATAGATAGATAGACAGACAGACAGACAGACAGATAGATAGATAGATAGATAGATAGATAGATAGATAGATAGATAGATAGATAGATAGATTGATAGACACACAGACGGACAGACAGATAAACAGGCAGACAGATAGATAAATAGATAGATATTATATACAAATATATATTTATTATTTTATGCTTTTACTTGTTTCAGTCATTTCATTGCGGCCATGTTGGAGCACCAGCTATCAAGGGATTTAGCAGAACAAATCGATCCCAGGACTTATTCTTTGTAAGCCTAGTACTTATTTTATCGGTCTCATATGCCGAAACGCTAAGTTACGGGGATATAATAACACCAGAATCGGCGGTCAAGTGATGACAGAGGGGAGGGCAAACACAGAGACACACACAAGTACATACGTACATACATACATACACACATATATATGTATGTATATGACGGCTTTTTGTCAATTTCCGTATACCGAATCCTCTCACAATACATTAGTCGGCCAGAGACACGCAGTGGAACTGCACCCTGAAACAAATGGTTTGGAAGTAAGCTTGTTACGACACAGCCACGTCTGCGCCTATACACACAAACATACACATCCACACACACAGGCGCGCGCGCGTGGTTGTGTGTGTGTGGTTGCGTGTGTGTGGTTGTGTGCGTGGTTGTGTGTTGTGTGTGTGTGAGTGTGTGTGTGCGTGTATATACATACATACATACATACACAATAGTTATCGCCAAGCCAACATGGTAGTCCAGAAAATAAGACGAATGCTGCAGTTGATTAGCTCCAAGAGGCCATTGCCTCTAGCTAGTCACGTGACACACAAACCTGTGTCCACTATTTTTCCGGACTGCCATGTTTGCTTGGTGATAACTATTAATATCTAGGACTGCTGCCATAATCTCCTTGAGAGAGATTTAGAAATACTAATATTTCTATTATATATATATATATAT
>NC_068996.1:42119568-42120149 GCF_001194135.2 Octopus bimaculoides | reverse complement strand
ATATATACATGTATACACACATATATGTACATACTTACATCTACATGTGTATATACATGCATATCAGGGTACAGGACGTTAGAACAATAAACTACAGACAACGGAACGAACACATAGGAAAACGGAAAGCCCCTTGGAATATCCCTTCATCAGCTGTCTCTATTCTATCTAGACGTTTCGAAGACCAGACAGGACGTACTCTAGAATAGTCTCTTCCTGAGTAGTGGATCAACCAACTACACAGAGGATTCCAAGGTGGCAAACACAAACCAAGACAGGAAAAAATGGACAGTAGAACGCTAGTAGTTCGTCTTGCCTTCACAGCGGCTGGAGTGAAGTACATACACACACATATATATATATACATACACACATACATACATACATACATACATACATACATACATATATATATACACACATATATGTTTACATATATATAACACAAATATATATGCGAATATATATATTATATACGAATATATGTATAAAAATATATACGTATATACTATATACAAATATCTATATATACCATACATCACACATGCGTAAATATACATGCATGTGTATATGTATATACA
>NC_068996.1:42118349-42118852 GCF_001194135.2 Octopus bimaculoides | reverse complement strand
ATATATATATATATATATATATATATATATATATATATATATATATATATACATACATATATATACACTCTTACACATGTATGTATCTGTATATATATCTCTATATATATGTAACTATATAATTATATACACACACACACATGTACATATATAATAAACACACACACACACACACACATATATATGTATGTAAATAGCAATAAGAAATTGGAGGGAAATAGGTGGTATTCATCAACTTGCAGATATTGTATCATGTCAATTTAAGTTGACATAATACAATGTCCGCAAGTTGATGAATATCACCTATTCCGCTCCATTTTCTTATTGCTATATGAATTAATGCTAAAATATCTTTTTACCCCCACCCATTTATTGCACTTGGTAATGCAATGAAACCCTTAGTGAATTGGATTCACAACCCCTAACTTTCTTGGATATATACATACATACATACATACATACATATATATATATATATATATATATATATATATATATATATA
>NC_068996.1:42116611-42117448 GCF_001194135.2 Octopus bimaculoides | reverse complement strand
TGTTTCAGTCATTTGACTGCGGCCATGCTGGAATCACCGCCTATAGTCGAGCAAATCGACCCCAGGACTTCTTCTTTGTAAGCCTAGTACTTATTCTATCGGTCTCTTTTTGCCGAACCGCTAGTTACGGGGACGTAAACACACTAGCATCGGTTGTCAAGCGATGGTGGGGGGACAAACGCAGACACACAAACACACATACATATATATATACGACGGGTTTCTTCCAGTTTCTGTCTACCAAATCCACTCACAAGGCTATAGAAGAAGACACTTGCCCAAGGAGCCACGCAGTGGGACTGAACCCGGAACCATGTGGTTGGTAAGCGAGCTACTTACCACACGGCCACTCCTGCGCCTACATTCTGGAAGTCTCCAGAGAAGCAAGCGGCGAAACTGTTTACATACTCAACAAATGCAGCAGTTACGCATACCGAAAATGTTTCACTCTCTATAAATGTCAGCGGCCTGTCAACGGAGATCTCAGTCCACACAATATCAAAGTATGATATAATATATATCTCACATATGGTATAATTAAAAACAGAGCAAATTTTAGCCATTTCTCAGCACACTGAAAATATTATATGAACAACCCTAACCGATTTTCGAAACTTATTGGTTTCCTATCAGCGGCGTGTACATTATTCTGACAGTCTCCACTATATCTATATAATTACACACACACACACACACACATGTACGACGGACTTCTTTCAGTTTCCGTCTGCCAAATCTACTCACGAGTCTTACATCAGTCTGAGACTGCAGTAGAAGACACTTGCCGAAGGTGCCATGCCGTAAGGCCAAACCCGGAACTATATATATAAATATATA
>NC_068996.1:42115112-42116267 GCF_001194135.2 Octopus bimaculoides | reverse complement strand
TATATGCGTATGTATGAATGTATGTATATATATATATATATACACATATACATATATAACTATATATATAGAGATAGATAGATTGCTAGTCACTACACATTCTTTTTTTCTCTCCGTGTTTCTCTCCTTGTTTCTTTCTGTGTTCCTTTCTGTGGAAGAGCGTAGGCTCGAAACGTTAAAGACATTTTCAATTCCTGAGCGTTATACTAATACATCTGTTTGTTTTCTGCACCCACTGTCTTCGTCTTGTGTTTTATTTTTTTGTGAATTCTCCCTATATATATGTGTGTGTGTGTGTGTGTGTGTGTGTGTGTGTACACTCGCACACACATTGATAATGAAATCGATAAGAAGTGTACAGTAAAAAATTCGTGGGAGTGGAAAATCCAACGTTTCGGACAGTGCCCTTGAACAACGAAAAATTGAAAGGAAAACTTTGAAAGCGAGGCAGTAATATTTAAGTTTTAAAAAATAATTTTATATCTAGATTTGAAAAAAACACATGCTGCAGCAAATACGGAAAGCAACACAAGATGCTTTTCATACTCTACTGCCTCTCATTTATTTCTCAATTTTCAGCTTTTCAGTCGCAGAAAAATATGTGAAACGTTGGAATTTCTACTCCCCATAGGAAGTTTCACTTTTTATCGTTTTACTACAGAAAATAAATATTGCCGACGTAGATCAATACCAGCCTTTTTGGAGTGTGTTTGATCATATATACATATATATCAGTGTGTGTGTATGTGTGTGTGTATGTGTGTGTAGACACATACACACATACTGATATATATATTTGCTAGCACGTACAACACGTTAACCAGTAGTTTGGTTGATATTTCTTATTTACGTACTTTAATAATTATGTTACTGACTTCTGTGCTTTATCACATTGCTTTCGTATAGATTGCTAACTATGACTGTATGACGACTCACTGCAACAAAAATATGGTAATTATTTCATACCGACAAAATACGAGAAAATCGGCTGCCACCTAATTGCAGGATCCACCCATCCATATACATCAGACACATACACATACACATACACACACACACACACACACACACACACACACACACACATATATATATATATGCGTACATACATATATATTTATATATATATGTATGTATATATGTATGTTTATATGT
>NC_068996.1:42113246-42114876 GCF_001194135.2 Octopus bimaculoides | reverse complement strand
GAGAGAGAGAGAGAGAGAGAGAGAGAGAGAGAGAGAGAGAGAGAGAGAGAGAGAGAGAGAGAGTGAGAGAGAGAGACATATACATATACATGCAGGTATGCATGCATGCATACTCACATACATATATGTCCTCCACAGGTACAATATTCTACAGGCACATACGCACACATACACGCGGCGAGCTGGCAGAAACGTTAGCACGCCGGGCGAAATGCTTAGCGGTATTTCGTCTGCCGCTACGTTCTGAGTTCAAATTCCGCCGAGGTCGACTTTGCCTTTCATCCTTTCGGGGTCGATTAAATAAGTACCAGTTACGCACTGGGGTCGATATAATCGACTTAATCCATTTATCTGTCTTTGTTTGTCCCCTCTGTGTGTAGCCCCTTGTGGGTAGTAAAGAAATAACACATACATTTATACCATACACACACACACACAAACATATATGTGCGTACATACATATACACACTATATGCTTACACCTACACGCACACATACAAATAAAAATTTAGAAAATGAGAAACAGAGAAAAGAATAGGAAACAAAAAAAATAATAAATAAACAAAGATTCATATTACTGAAACTTACCTTTTCGTTTTGATAGGCGGTCACAGCAATAAATTCAGTCTCCTTAAAGACATATGTCCGGAATGCACTGTATGGTAACTTCAAAATATCGTTGGCTCTAACAAGATGGAAACGCGGCTGGTATTTATGCATCGAGTTCAAGATTGTCTGGAAGCAAAAATACTGCAATAAAGAATGTTGCATGTACTAATATTTTTGTAGCTGCACGTAACAAACATTCATTCATTAGAAAGAACACGTCTTGCTCCCCGATTTCTTTTTTCATTATCATTTATTATTAATATTATTAATTATTATTATTATTATTATTATTATTATTATTATTATTATTATTATTATTTGTCATCATTAACTTTCAAATATTCCTGCCGGGAAATCACATCCCCTCCGGATGAAAATTAACGGAGGACATATTAATATTTAAAAAAAAAAAACAACTTGTTTTTATCATATTTGTTTTTTTTTTTTTTTTTTTTTAAGCGATATCAATGTAGGAGGGCAAAAGTTTGGAATGCCAGCTCTCAAGTGATAATTCATTGTGTGTGTTTGTGTGTGCGTGTGTGTGGATGTGTGCGTGGGTGTGTCTGTGCGCGTACACGTGTATGCCGGGGGGTGTATGTGTATTTGTGTTGGAGGGCATGTGCGGGCGCGTGTGATCGTACGACTGTATATGACTGCTTGCATATATGCAGTATACGCATATATGCAGACTATGGCTTTATGACGACACATTACAAAAAGATATATGTATATATATATATATGTGTGTGTGTGTATGTGCCTGTATATGTATATGTATATATATACACACACCTATAATGTATAAGCATACATAAATATATATATATATATATATATATATACACACACCTATAATGTATAAGCATACATAAATATATATATATATATGGTGGTTGTCTACTCTTTATACAGAGTTTCACCACCTCCTGTACCTACACCTTATTACCATGATGGCATCTGATGTGGTTTTTTAAACCAGATGATGTTTTGAAAAGACACCCACATATATTACATATCTGAT
>NC_068996.1:42098803-42101179 GCF_001194135.2 Octopus bimaculoides | reverse complement strand
TTCTTCCCGCGATCCCTTTTGATCCAAATTACCCCCCCCCCAAAGCTCTACTTTGTAATTTGTCCATTTTCTGTATTTAGCCCTGTGTGGCTATAATAAAAAGATATCTATCTCCTTATTTATCTATCTATATCTGTCTGTCTGTCTGTCTGTCTGTCTGTCTGTCTTGTCTTTCTTTTTAATCTCTCTATCCATATTTATTTTTATCTATCTGGTTGTGAGGTAAGAAGCTTGCTTACCAGCCATATGGTTCCGAGTTCAGTCACACTGCGTGGTAAGTATCTCCTACTATAGCCTCGAGCCAACCAAAGCCTTGTGAGTGGATTTGGTAGTCAGAAATTGAAAGAAGCTGAAAGGATAGCGCGACGGGCGAAATACTTTGCGGCATTTCGTCCGTCCATACGTTCTGAGTTCAAATTCCGCCGAGGTCGACTTTGCCTTTCATCCTTTTGGGGTCGATAAATTAAGTTCCAATTAGGCACTGGGGTCGATGTAATCGACTTGACCCCTTTGTCTGTCCTTGTTTGACCCCTCTATGTTTAGCCCCTTGTGGGCAATAAAGAAATAAGAAACTGAAAGAAGCTCGTTGTATATATATATATATTTGTGTGTGTATGTATTTGTGTCTGTGTTTGTCCGCCTACCATCGCTTGACAACCGATGTTGGTGTGTTTACGACCCTGTAACCTAGCAGTTCGGCAAAAGAATAAAAGTAAAATAACAACTATATCTATATAGTTGTCTGTCTATACATCTATGTATCTATCTTGTCTATCTGTCAGTCTTGTCTATATTTATCCATCCATCTATAATGTCTACCTACCTATCTACCTACCTGCCTGCCTGCTTGCTTACCTACCTACCTACCTACCTTCTTACCACTCTGTCAAATATTTATTTTCTGTGTTCAATAATTGTGTCTCAGTCAATATAATTTTGAGTGCCTGACGTATCTGTGCGTATATGTGTGTGTGTGTGTGTGTATGTGTGTGTGTGTGCGCGTGCGTGTTTGTGTATGTACCTATGTGTATGAGAGTTTGTGTGTGTGGGCGTGTATATGAAAGGCAGAGAAAGACAGACAGTGACTGAGAGAGTAGGAACGTATATGAGTATTGTATGCTTATATAAGTCTCTTGGCCGTCACTCGCAAGCGAGGATGGCCGGCTCCTTTGTACAACGCTTTCCCTAAATGTTTTAGATGTCTATGTATTCACCAACCATCCGTTTCTCTCCGCCTTCCCCACCTTGTATCTAGAGCAATGGTTCTCAAACGGGCTTAATAAGACTCTGGTGGTGGTGGGGAGTCTATCTGGCTTTTAAACCCAAAATTCTCAATGACATGTATATTTTGTTTGTGATCGGCTTCGCCTAAGCTTTGACGTTCTGTTTTGTATGTTTCATTAGTTTTTGGAAAAATAAATTTCATAAAATAAAATATTTCTTGTATATATATATATATATATATATATATATATACACGCAAAAAAAATTACCATTGCTTGGAACTACAAGAGTTCTTTGCAGAGTTCTTGAAGCATGACTTGATATGAGATCACCATGACGAGCACATATAGTTGTGATGCATGTGCTTGGTGTACCCGTATCAGACGGGTAGTCATGGTGGATATATTGAGAGTCGTATATCTTTACCCTAGTGTTACTATCTTACATATACATACATAAGCGTGTAACCATTAGGAGGGACAAATGAAAGTGCCCAATAAACGACGTAGCAGGGAAATAAAAATTGATAAATACGGAGACCTGAGAATTGAGATCGCCAAGATGTGGCAGCTACGAGAGTCAAACCTAAAAGTTGTCCTTATTGTCATCGGAGCAATGGGTTCAATACCACCCAAACTGAAGAATCATCTGATAACTTTAGAAATACCCTGCAATCTAGGGGTATTGCAAAAAATCGGCATTATTTGAAACTGCACACATATTGCGTAAAGCACTATAATTCTGAGACCCTTGTGACTTGACAAACAGTACAAATCCCTGGTAGACACAATATCTTCAATCAACAACATCACGATGTCAGATACTGTGCGACGTTTTACACAATAATAATAATAAATATTATTATTATTATTATTAGTATTAGTATTATTATTATTTCATTTATTGCCCACTAGGACCGACATATAAGGGACATACTATATATATATATATATTTTTTTTTCTCTGTGTTTTTCTCCTTGTCTCCGTATTCTTTCTGTTGAAGAGCGTAGCTCGAAACGTCAAAGACTTTCCGTATTCCCGAGCGTCATACTAATATATACTTTTGTTATTTACACCACCTGTCCTCGTCTGTTGTTGTTTTTTCGTATATTCTCCCATATATATATATATATATATATATATATATATATA
>NC_068996.1:42094938-42096237 GCF_001194135.2 Octopus bimaculoides | reverse complement strand
ATATATATTTACATACGATGGGCTTCTCTTCAGTTTCCGTCTGCCATATCCACTCACAAGACTTTGGTCGGCGCGCGGCTATAGTAGAAGACACTTGCCCAATGTGCCACATAATGGGACTGAACCTGGGATCATGTGGTTGGGAAGCAAGCTTCTTACTACGCAGGCACTTTTACATCAATAAATAAATGAAAACAAAAATAATTTTAAACAGTAACTAAAACAAATATGTGAATTGTGTGCATCTCTTCATTTGCCTCATAATGTTATAATTTCATATTACTAATTCCGCCTCATATTGGTCAAGGGATAATTGTCCCTCTTTTAATTTACTGACATCACTGGAGGAAACCACGTATATCTGAAAAATGATTATAACTGTGTTGCTTAGATTAATCCTTGTTGTACAAGCCTTCGGCCAAAGGTTGCCAGCCATGATTATCCCATCATTCTTTATGAGATAATTTATCTATTGCTACATTATCGAATATGTCCTGCTGTTGTTTATCAGACTAAGGTAGGATTCGAGAAGTATTTGATTACAGTTAGAGCTACTGTTTGGTCATACCATCGTGTTGACTGATTTTGTCCTGACGAGCCATGATCGAGAAGTCTTAACATTTTAATGTTAAGATTTCTCGTCACAGCTGCAACATACCCGCTATTCTTTCAGATATCATATTTAGCACTACATTACCTGGTGTATCCATTTCTTTTCTTGACAGCAAGGTGTGCTTATTAGTGTTGTTGTTGCTGCTGCTACTGTTGTTTTCGTTCTATTGTTTAATATGACCCTGATCGAATAGTTATATGATCGTCTAATGATGATCATTGCAAATTTGTAGATTGCTTTAGCATAGTTGCAGTCCAATGGCCGAAGCAAGTTAAGTCATAAAAATATGTGAAAATATACTTTATCTCAGATATGCTACTCAATGTGTCCATTATCTTGAGCGACAATGCTGGGGCAACCACATTTGCAGAGGTAAAATTTACTGTAGGTGCGATGCTACTGACCGTTTGTGCTGTGTGGCCCCAGGTCAGCCGCGAACGATCAAGTAAATACACAGCACATAGGATGTGGAGTGAGGACTGTTCTAACGCAGTTGTCTGACATTCGAGAAATAACAGCCAAATGCTTTGCAAACACCACCCTACAGCCTTCGTGGCTGTGTGGTTAGAAGTTTGCTTCCCAACCACATGGCTCGTGGTTCAGTTCCTTTGCGTGGCACCTTGGACAAGTGTCTTCTATTATAGCCTTGATAGACGGATTTGGTAGACGGAAATTGAAAAGAAGCC
>NC_068996.1:42089147-42090479 GCF_001194135.2 Octopus bimaculoides | reverse complement strand
TATATATATATATATATATATATATATGTGTGTGTGTGTGTGTGTGTATATATATATATATATGTATACATGTATGTATGTATTTGTTATTTGTGTCTGTGTTTGTCCCCCCCCCACCATCGTTTGATAACCGATGCTGGTGTGTTTATGTCCCTGTTACTTAGCGGTTCGGCAAAAGACACCGATAGAATAAGTACTAGACTTACAAAGAATAAGTCCTGGGGTCAATTTGTTCGACTAAAGTTGGTGCTCCGGCATGGCCGCAGTCAAAATAACTGAAACAAATAAATGAATAAAAGAATACATATATATATTTGAGTACACCGTATTTATTGGTGCTTAAGTCCCACTTCTTGGACTTAGCAATAATATCGGTTTCCAATTTTGGCACTAGGACAGGGTTTTGAAGCAAGTGGGGAGTCCTTTATATCGACCCTACTTCTCAGCAGGTTATTATTTCATCGACCGCGAAAGATAAAAGACAACGACGACCACGGCGATATTTGGACTCAGAACGTAATGTAGGAAGAAATGGATAGCATTTCTTCTGGTGCGTTAACAATTCTGCCAGTTCGTCGCCTTTCACTAGCATTCAGATTAAATGCACGAAATACACACGAGGCAAATAAGCCTTGTGCAAGAATTTCATCATTATCACAAGAGCAACTACTATAAATTCCGCACCATCAGCACGTATATTTTATACGGGCACAGCTTGAATATATTACCATTTTTTTCTTTTATTCTTTTAATGTATTTAAGTTAGATCAAGAAAAATTATTCTAGGTCAGATCCTTTAAGCTTGCCGAGTGTAAGCGTATACAAAGATATGTCAGAGAGGCTACTTTGATACAAAGATACGTGTTGATGAAATTATAAGCCGGTAGCAAATGAAACAGAGATGGTTGGTTGACAGACACGGATAGACTAGACCGGATGATACGTTGTGTTCTTGAGCAAAACACTTCATCTCATGTCGTTGCTATATGTCCACTTCGACAAATGACGTGTGTACACCATGCACCAGTCTAGGCAACGTGGATTTGATAAAGTGAGTGAGCTAATGTAAGGCACGCAGATTTGATCGATATATAAACAAATCATTTGTGCAGGTCGTTCAGCGAAAAGCTGAATGTCCATACGCCATCTTAGACATTTAGCATTTTAGACATTATATATTACATGCCCATATTTATACTTATACACATGCATATATGCATAGTATATAAATGCCTATATGTTTGTATACACATACATACATCCATACACACACACACACATATATATATATATATATATATATATATATATATATATATATATATATATATA
>NC_068996.1:42087404-42088530 GCF_001194135.2 Octopus bimaculoides | reverse complement strand
ATTTACTTATTTATTTATGTGCAAAATAAAGATTGAACGGTGTAGGGAGAGAAAAAAATTAAATTATATAAGTGGATTCATTGAAAGATAATAACTGGAAGATTTAGAAAAAAAAAAAGCAAAATAGAATTGAAAGAACATCATAGATCGACAGAAAGAATGTTGTGAATATTATCACGGTTTTTCAGTGTGTAACTGCATATATTATGTGTGTGTCTACGACTTAGTTTGTTTATGCATACATATTTGTATAACAGAGATGGAGACGGTTAATGCGAGTGTACGTCAGCGGATGAGTGTGTGAGTGATTGTGCCGTCCTTCGGTGACTGCATGGATGCGTGAGTGTGTCTGTATCTATATATGTATGTTTGCGTGTGTGTGTGTGTGTGTGTGTGTGTGTGTGTGTGTGTGTGTGTGTGTGTGTGTGTGTGTGTGTGTGTGTGTGTGTGTGTGTGTGTGTACATTAGTATGTGTGAACATATGTTTTGACTCTATAGCGCATAGATTTTCAAACGTGTTTCCAGTGATTTTCTGATATTTGGCGCCAATGTTAGTGATTATATTTGTGAAAACGCCAAAAGTTCCAGACTGATGAAGGCAACAGACGATATTCTGTTTCTATGTCCAGCCAAACAAATTAACCAAAATTCTTTTTTCTTCTTCTCCTTCCTCTCCTTGTTGATACTGCTATTGTCGATTTTGATGTAATTCTAGCCGGTTATTAAAGTCTTTGGTATTAGTAATGGTCGCCATCGTCGTCGTTGTTGTTTAGTTGGTTGTTCTTGGTGGTTGTGGTGAAGGTGAGCGTTGGTAGGTTGCTGCTAAAATTTATTGCCGTTGTTGAAGATACTGCTGTTGTTGTTGTTGTTGTTGATGTTGTTATTGATGCATTGCCTGTATCATCACTACTGTCAATAGTGGCAACACCAACATTAATACTAGTTACAGTAAATAGTCGCAAAAATTTGGATGGAGATAGAGAGTGATATGTGTATGTGTGTGCATGTGTCAGTCTGCGAGTGTGCGAGTGTGTGTGTGTGTGTGTGTGTGTGTGTGAGCGAGTGAGTGAGTGAGTGAGTGAGTGAGTGAGGAAGGGAGGGAGGGAGGGAGTATGTGCGTGTCTTA
>NC_068996.1:42078349-42082364 GCF_001194135.2 Octopus bimaculoides | reverse complement strand
ATATATATATATATATATATATATATATATATAATATATACCACTTGACATAGTGCTGACTAGTGAGGGTGCTATTTATGAAATTTAGCACCTGAATTACAGAGAAACACAGTACTACTAACAGTAAAAAAAATGGTAACGACACACTTCAGTCATGAATGACCATGGGATGGCACCTAGAAAGTTACCCTCCGAGGCACAAGTCCAGGTAAGGCTGTTTATGAACGACCAGCAGCTACCCATGCATACCAGAATCCCCTCCTCACACCATTATATGCAAATGAAGTAAAGGATAAAGATCGCCTTTCAGTCATAAATGACCATGGGATTAAACCTAGAAAGTTCTCCTCCAAAGCACAAGTCCGGGCAAGGTTGTTACCCAAACTATTGAGCCGGTTGCCATTGTAAGTGGTACATATTATTGTACAACTGTGTAACAGTGAAGTTGTCTGATATACATATCAGTGGAAACAGCCAGCCTTTTGCACTAAGTAAGTTTTACGATAGTAGGTGATAGTGGATTACATATGCATGAATGTTAGAAGGGGACCCGACTTGGTTATTCACCATAATTACGTATAAGATACTTCAAATGAGAGGATCTCTCCCTGTGTCTATGTAAATATATGCGTGTATCAAAATTGAAGAGTGAGTGCGTGTATACGTATGTGTGTGCGTAAGTATACGTATGTGTGTGTGTTTGTATGTGTGTACGGACAAATGAACATACAAAAACATACATTAACCTGACTTTTGTTACGCTGTTGTTGTTTTTCGTTTTTTTTTCTTTTCTTTTTGTTTGTTTGTTTGCTTTTTTTTCTTCTTTTTTTTTCTTTCAAATTACCCTCTAAAATAGAATACAATACAGTGTGTGTGTCAGGGTCAGCTAATCGAGAGGTGTGAATAAATATAGGCTCTTTCTATGTCGTTTTCTCAACGTAATAATAACTTGTTTGAACGAAACACCGGCCTTTAGCTTGTCAGTAATGACTGAGAACACGACATTGTACAACTCGTTGCGGTCAAGAGGTGACACAGTCAGCTCTTTGTTTCACAGTATAACATTTATTCGGACAGCTGTCTGCATAAACATTCGACTACTATCCTGGTAGTTATTCATCGTTGTTTGCTTATATTTGGGCAACAGCCGAGCTAGCTTTTCTCTGTCTTGGTGCCCGTCTTGTATATCTCCCAGTCTGTCTGCCTTTTTCTCAGTCACATAAAATGTGTGCGTATGTTTGTGTGTTTGTGTATGTGTATGCGTCTGCTTATCTATCTATCTATCTATCTATCTGTCTATTTATTTATTTATTTATCTCAATCTGTTCCTTTGCCTATCTATCTATCTATCTATCTATCTATCTATCTATCTATCTATCTATCTATCTATCTATCTATCTATCCATCAATCTATTTTTCTCTCTCTTTATCTATCTATCTGTTTCTCTGTCTGTCTATGTATCTATTAGTCTATCTATTTATATCTGTCTATCATCTTATTTTATCTTATCTTTTTTATTTTATTTATTTATTTTTTTTTTTTTCGGTTAGCTTAAATTTCATAACGTGAATTTAAGCCAGGTTAGATGCATGCAAAATATTGCATTTAAGAAATACCGACTGAGTTCGTCTGGAATCATTGGAAGAGGAAGTAATCATGTACTCGGGTAATTTCTTTTGAAAAAGATGATCTTTCAGAAATTAGCCCTACTAAAGCTCTACAATTCTGCTAACAACAATCAATAACTACAGGGATAATGAGTTAATTCGCTTTTGGCATAATTTGGTCTTCCAACTAAAAGAGTCAATATTACACCTTAATTATTCGAAGCAATCAGAACTTTGGTATACTAATTTCCAGGCTTGCAAGTTGAAAATGAACTTTGTGTCTCTTGCCAAAATAAATAAACAAATAAAATAGTAATAATTATACAACTAAAACAGAAATGTTTGATCTTTACGCCAAGAACTCAACGTTCGAATATCGGTACACTTAATGGAAAATATAAAAGTCGGAAAAATAAAATTGAAAAAAAAAACATAATAAATAAATAGATAAATAATTCTTGATGCTAATTAAGGTTTCCGGTTTGAAAGGCCCGAATCGGCAAAATCAGAGTTACACATTAAAAGATTATGTTGATCTGTAAAAGTTATTAACTTAATCTCATAGATAAGTGGATGTTCAATCGTCAACTGTAGGATTGCTAACAACTCCTGCACTGGCATAGTGGATTCTTAATCCTGCGAGGCACTTTGTTAATTCGATGGATTATTATTGCATTATTATAGGTCAATTGGCAGTAATATATTATTTTGATTTAGTTCTATAAACTACTATTGTTGATGTTGCCGTTACATTTATTACTTCTACGAGGCTAACTGTATGAAGTCGGAATATCTTTAAATAATAATTTCAAATTGCGGTACAAGGCCAGCAAGTTCAGGGGACGAAAAGTATGAAAGGTAAAGACAATCTCGGCGGAATTTAAACTCAGAACGTAAATCTTCAAACCACATCTCAACCATTTTCAAAACGGGAATAATATATTGGACTGTGTAGCCCTTGAAATGCATAATGTGAAGACGAGAACACCGTCGTCTTTCATCGTAACTCAGCTCAGTCAGAGAACTGAACCCTGGTGATATACAGCAGCAACTGGTATTCTTTCTCCTCCTCTTCCTTTTCCTCTCTTTCCAAAATAATATACTCCTGGAAATGGATAACCCCACACATAAGCCCATAATCAATTCGGTTCGACTGGCTTTATGCTTTCGTCTGATTCATTCACGTAGCCATCATATGTTCATGTGCAACTTTAAACCAACAGCTTGTCAATAATTAGCTTTCTACTGCTAAAATCGACCGATTTGAACTTACAGTGACATAGCTATGCCTTTATATATTTTCACACATAAATTTATAAATAGACACACACACACACACACATACATATCTTCATATTGGGCTTATGTTCCAATGAGTTCTTTGCAGTTTTTTCCAAACTACTTACACATAGATTCAAGAAGTAGCTGAGTGAGAAATCCCCAGGCACTGTGAGCCCATATCCACATGCACTGACACACATTCATAGACACAATACACACACACACACACACACACACACACACACACACACACACACACACACACACACAAACACATATATATATAGACATAAGATATGTATATATATATTTATATACGTACATGTATATATATATATATATATATATATATATATATATATATATATATATATATATATATATATATATATATATACATATACACACACACGCATATACACACATACACACACACACATATATATACGTACATATATATATATAGTACATATACATATATATATATATATATATATATATATATATACATGTACGTATATAATATATATATACATATCTTATGTCTATATATATATATGTGTTTGTGTGTGTGTGTGTGTGTGTGTGTGTGTGTATTGTGTCTATGAATGTGTGTCAGTGCATGTGGATATGGGCTCACAGGTACATACAATTACACAGACACGCATAAACTCATACGCAGGTTCATACACAAACATTCAAACATGTGCATATGTTGGTAGAAGGAAACCCGCAGAAAAAAAAATGTCGAAAATGGTTCTGAGTGACAGCTTCGACAATACCCAGCGATATACAGATGAGAGGATCGGAATAATAGTGGGTGGATAGAGATAGAGAGAAAAGAAGGGACGAGGGAAAGTGAGATGGAGACAGATAGGACAGAGGACAGAAATGGGAGTAGAATAGACACAAGTTAAATTTGAGGTGACGATAAAGATGGAAATGATGTTAGATGGAGCATAAGAGAGAAAATGATGTAAACACAATGAAATAAGTGAATAGATAAAATTATAAGATAAGGTAGCTGTTGTGAGGGGAAAAAAGCGAACCAAGGATGCTTGGGAACAAAAATGAGCTGAAAAGGGACTCATATCTATATATAAAGAGAGAGAGAGAGAGAGAGAGA
>NC_068996.1:42076571-42077766 GCF_001194135.2 Octopus bimaculoides | reverse complement strand
TATATATATATATATATATATATATATAGAGAGAGAGAGAGAGAGAGAGAGAGAGAGATAGATAGATAGATAGAAAGACAGATAGACACAGAGGGAGAAGAGGGAGGGTGTTAGTCGGATTGAAATTCTAATGGTGAGAAATTAAGATTTGAAATCATAATGATAAAGAGAAGAGGAGAGAGAGTGAGAGAGACTATGGAAACACCGTAAAGAAAAAGTATGAAATAAAAGAATATAACAAAGACATGTAATAAACAAAAGGGAGATGATGTGGACGGGGTTAGGGGTAAATAGAAACTAAATAATAGTAGGAGAGGGTGTAGTAGTAGTAGTAGTAGTAGTAGTAGTAGTAGTCCGCCGTGCTCGACTTTGCGTTTCATCCCTTCGGGTTGGGGGGTTTGATAAATTAAGTACCAGTTGCGTACTCGGGTCGATGTAATCGACTGCCACCAACCCAAAATTTTCGGGCCTTGTGCCAAGAGTATAGAAGTAGTAGTAGTAGTAGTAGTAGTAGTAGTAGTAGTAGTAGTAGTAGTAGTGGTGGCGGCGGTGGTGGTGGTGGTAGAAGATGGAAGATGTGTAAGGGAAAGAAATAAAGGAATAAGTGAACAAAAATAAAGTGGGGTGGTTAGAGATAGCGGGCAGGGTGTAAGAATTGTAATAATGAGAAATTGAAGGTGTGTGTATGTGTGCATGTGCGTGTGTATGTGTGCGTGTGCGTGTGTGTGTTTGTGTGTGTGTATTTTCTATGTATGTGAGATGTATGTGCGTGTGGAGTCGGTTGGATGCACTGGCATAAACGGAGCTCAATAATTGAAACGCGAAGAGGGCGTGACAGTTGCCACCTTTCCATTTTGATACGTACGAAGAACAAACGAGATAGAATCTACTGATGTTTGTGACTGTTATCTTTTATGTATGTATATCAATCAGTTTCATTTCTGTATTTCTTATCCATAGAGAAAGAGCCGGACTCTAACATAGATTCAAGGCTCCTTCATTGGAACTTTTATCAACATCATCTAGGTATTTGTGCATATGTGTGTGTGTGCGGTATTTGGTGTTAGTGTATGCGCTCATTTGTATGTTTGTTTTATGGATGCGTTTTTATGTCTAGATGCATGCATATGTATTTATGTGCTAAATTTTTGGAAAGTTTTACATATCTTTACAGTTCCATTATGTATGTATGTAT
>NC_068996.1:42073753-42076157 GCF_001194135.2 Octopus bimaculoides | reverse complement strand
ATACATGCATATGTACATGTTATATAAAATATAAGATGCATGATATTCATGCATATAAAAACAAATAGAGACACGAAAATATGCCTATACATATATGTGTGCGCGCGGGTATTTTTTATTCTGACGGGTGTATATATTAATATTTTGAAATTGAATACTTTATACATATAATGATGTTTCAGTTTTCTCGAACTTTCGGCTCTTCCCGACGTTTGTTTACTTTTCATTTCATTCTGTTTGGTATGAATTTTGAATTTATTCGACTGCTACTGAGGTTTCACTAAGATGTATCTGTCTGTCAATCTGTCTGTCTCTCTCTCTCTCTCTCTATCTATCTTTGGTTGTCTGTCTGTCTATCTGTTTGCCTGTTCTATCTGTCCGTGTTTGTCTATCCGTCTGTCAGTCTACCTGTCTGCCTGCTCTTCTGCTAACCGGTTTCTCTCTTTCTCTCTCTTTCTCTCTATCTCTCACTCCCTCTCTATTCATTTCTATCTATCTATATCTACATTATCTTCTATATGTATAAACAGGGATCATATACAGGTATGCATGTGTGTGTATACATATATACTTTGGTATACAATACATACATATATGTAAGAATACATCTGTGTTGTGTATTTAAAAAGTATGTATTTATTATAATACCTCTCATTACAGTAGATATTCATATAAATGGGAATGAAAAATGTGACATCCAATAAATTACTTTTACTGATTCCCATCTTTTCTTTTCCGCTTCAGTCCCCTTCGCCATTTTGATTTGTTTTCTCTTCTCAAATTTTTTGTTAAATTAGGTTTGTCTTTTGTGCAATTTTGCGCCTCTATTAAATTCACAAACGATCCTTATTTTTAGGTCCAACTGTTCATATATTTTAACTGTATTTTTCATTAATGTTTTATTAATGACATATAACAGAATCAAGCTGAGGAAAATTAATTCGCAGGTATTATGTTAATGTCCTTTTAACTCTTAGTTTCATTTCTCAATCGCACACTCAGATCGACAAAATAAGTACCGACCAAATAGTGGTAAATGTTTCATAGACTACATGACTTACCCAGAATTGAAAGCCATATAAGATATATGAAATATCAAAAGTGATACTTAAAACTTTTTTGCATATACCTTTTTCAGTTATGTATATATATATCTTCTAGGATCTGAACTGAAATAGTACGTTTTGTTCCTTTCTCACACGCGCACATTTGGGATTATAAAAGATATCTAAGGAGTGGAATCAATTTAATCGGTAATATGCCAAAGTTAAAATCTGAAGTTGCATGAAATAACTGCTATACTCCAAACAGCACAGAAACACTGATCGTTTATTCATAGTTTGAGAATTCGTCGAACAGCCATTGAGCGACCAAGAAGCAAATCGCTGCCTAGCAAATTGCCCAACCAAGAATCTTTGATCATCCAGAAGTTACTTAGAAGAGATTAAAATGTGAATCAAATAAAAGAATACAAAGCTTTTGTAAACTGTAAAACTAGCAAATCTATCCTTCCATATTTATTCCATAGCCGACAACATCATGTACCAAGAATTTATTCAAACATTTATCAACGGCTTTGTATTTTCAAAACATATTTTGTGAGCGATAATGATTTAATACTAAATTTTTGAAACGATTTAATGAAATTATGATGGTTATTTTACACCTTTAACCTAGTTGAACCTTAGGAAAAATAATCAACCATTTGCTGCTTATGGATAATCTCAAGTTGGACGTCATATGTTGTGAACAAATAGAAATACTTCACTGATTCCGTAAAAAAGAATTGTAAAAGAAATTCTGTTTAGAAAACAACAATTTTAAAAACATCTAATACTAAATATAACATTAACTGTGATAATAGAATTATTAATTACAATATCAAATAAAAACATACCATTAATGATTTAGATTGAAAGAAAAACGGCTGAAAGACAAAGAAAAATAAAAGAAAAAGCTGAAGAGAAATATAATAGCCAACAATAGACATTATTTAAAAAAGGCAAACGCTGAAAATCAATATTACTCTAGTTTTTCTAGTAATAAGTAATAGTGATTTAGTACAACTCGACAAGGAAACAACAAAACACTGACTGAATTTAGAATACACCACCCTAAATTGAGCACAGAAAATACTTGACAAGACTACGCATGATTCAAGATTAATACGAAAAGAATTTTATAATATTTTTAGTACAACAGGAGCTCAACGTCTTCCTACCAGAAATGGCTAAAAACATATTCTGAAACGAGGTTGGGGACAAGAAAAAAGCAACATAGATGGCATTATATGCAGAGATTGTAATGAAGCAAGGAATCACTATAGATATAAAACTAAAAGGGTAGGGTATATAACTATAAAGTGGTGAGTATGTGCAGGTATATATATATATATATATATATG
>NC_068996.1:42072801-42073743 GCF_001194135.2 Octopus bimaculoides | reverse complement strand
TATGTGCAGGTATATATATATATATATATATATATGCGTAGATATAAGTGCGTGTCTGAGTATGTGTGCGTGGGGGTGTGTGCACGTTTTAATATTCCCGTTTTACAAAGGCTACGATTCAATTGTAACCAGGAGATGAGGAAGAGAAATGAATTATTTGATTGAGGAGCTTAAACCTGCTCTGTGTAAAAATATTTTGAAGAATAACGATATGAAATAATGATTTGAATTCAATTTTACACAAAAGATGTAGTAAGATGAACAGCCTTATGAGTTTGAATTTGCACGTAATTGCATTTTAAAATATTTAAGACGAGACTACGGTTTTCAGATGAGATGTCTTTCAACATCTGATTGTAACCGGAAACTGTATTGGTGTCTGTTTAAATTGCATGCATGAATACCCAGTGGCTAATGTCAAGTGTGTTACCAAGTTCATCAATTAAAGGGAAAAATTCAAACATTTCATTGCAGTTGTCAAGTGTGAGGAAGATTAGCTTTTTGCTGATAATGCCACTGCAGAAACGATTATCTAAAAATTGTTTTAAAACATGAACATATTTCTAATATTGTAATATCGTAAAATTATAAAAAATACAAAATTTAAACGTGAAAAGCTGACAATGATTCGGACTCGATCGTTTAATACACAGACCCACATTGCCTAAGTACTGACAGGGGAGATAACCGCCCCACAGCGAGCGAGATCACTACACCAGTAAGCTAGCTCCACTTGGAATTAAAGCTCATCAGTAGTGATCACTCCATCGTTGATGGTTAAGCTAACTCCTACCATTCAGTATATAGTATTTACCATATGAATCGATGGATGATTCTGGTCTCTAGCAATATACGTGCCACCCCTGCAGTCGCAACCACTAATAGTGACAAATGAATTTTTTCTTTGTGCTTTTTTATTGCGTCTAGTATATATATATATAT